>NC_140960.1:55641208-55866208 GCF_014529385.1 Adiantum capillus-veneris
GAGAAGATGGCAAGCTTAAGCATTGAAGCATTGAAGATTTGCATTCCCTAGCCAAGAGTGTTGATGTAGGCACTTTCCACAATGTGTGTGTGTGTGTGTGTGTGTGTGTGTGTGTGTGTGTGTGTGTGTCTGTGTATTTGGGGGGGAGAGTATGCCCCTCAAGCAGGCCCCCTACTTGCTTTGGTAGACCCCCCTTGTAGCTCATGCTTGAAGCTCATTGGACCCCTCTAGGCCTAGCCAATTACAAGAAAGAGTCATACCAAGCAACAAGGGTAGCCTTGGGACAAGTGTCTCCCTTTCCCCTTTGAAAGAGAGGGCTTGATAAATGCTAAAAAAAATTAATTAAATTCACTAAATTATCATTGGACCCCTTGGAAGCCCAACCAATAGTCTGTAGGCACACCATGAGGGTACCTAGCTAGGGGCTTCACATGTGTCATGCTTGCCTCTTGGGCAAGGGGTGCCCTTTGGGAGAGAGAGTAGTCAAGAAACCACTCCCCCTTCTTGCATGGCTCACCCCCTCCTTGTAGGGATTTTCTTTGACTTTTGTGCCACCTCAAGCCCCTCAACCTTGGGTCTAGTTCTCACCATTGTTACCATATACATGTGGTAGTGATGTGTGTGAACACACTAGGACCGCCGGGGCATTTTTTCCCTCTTTAGGAGGTTTTTTCCCCCGTGCATTGTATATACACCCATCACTCTAGGGCTATGTATCTTTCCATTGCACACTAAGTAACACACTCTCTATTGTGTGCCTTGAGCTTCCTTCGTCTTCTCCAAGCTGTGTGTGTTTCTTTGCAACCCTAATTCCAACAATTGGTATGAGAGCAGGTCACGTCTTCCCGGGCTTAGTCGCCAGTTGCTCTAGCACACGCCTACTCACTTTCTCCAATTTCAGTGAGCTTTGGCAAGCGTTCGCAGGTCGACAAATATTTTGGGAGAACTCGTAGAGCTTGGTCTACTCAGAATTTTGATTTGGGCTCATTCCGGCCTCCGTTTCCACTACAGGCAGTACTGCACAGGCTATTTCGTCATTTTGTGCAGAATTTTTGTCACAGTGCTGTTTTCTGTATAACGGGTGCCTTACAGTCTTCTACGGTTTGTGCTATATAGCACAGGTTGTTCCCACTCCGTTCTCCTATTTTCGGGCAGTTTTCATATCAGGTGCATCATTTACCATGGATGACAACAACAACACAGATGTGTTCAAGATGTTTGCTGCTGAGGACAGGTTGGATGGGGACAACTACCCTACGTGGGCTTATATGATGCAACATGTTCTTGTGTCAAAGGGTGTCTGGAACATTGTGCAAGGCATTGATGTACGTCCTGGTTCAGAGGATGTAGGCGATGTTGAGGATGTTGCAGGTCTTGCTGCAAGGATTGCACCTGTTAGAGTTGTTTTGCCTACGGCAGAACAAGCTCGTTGGGATGTTAAGGATGCGCAGGCTCATGCATTGATTGTGTTGTCTATGAAGCGCACCATTGATCCTCACATCCGTTTAGCAAAATCTGCAAAACAGGCTTGGGATATTCTAGCAGGTCTTTATGCAAGCCACAATGAGGCTAAAATTGCTTTGCTACGTAAAGAGCTGGAGTCGAAGATTATGCATGAGGAAGATGATATGGACACTTTCCTTGCTACTCTCAAGGATATCAATGAGCAACTTATTTCTGCAGGTGAAGTCATTTCAGACAGTTCCCTTGTGCAGACTGTTCTTGATGCCTTACCAGATTCCTACCAAACTTTTGCTAGTACTTGGAGACTTATGACCCAAGGAAATCCAAAAGTTGTCAAGTTTGATGCATTATGCACATTGCTGTTACAAGAGTCACCTTTCAGAAAAAACAGGACTAGGCAGCGTGCAGTTGAACAGGCTTTTATTGCTTCTCAAAGAAGGGGTGGTAACAGCAATGCAACCACTTCTTATGGTTCTGCTGCGAGTGGCAAAAATTTTGTTCATAATGCTTCTGCTGGCAGCAATTCGTCTGGAAATTCTGGTGATAAGTGCAAAAAGAAGATGCGTTGCCATTATTGTAAAGCTAATGATTACTTGATCAAGTCGTGTCCTAAGTTGACGGCCAAAGAGGCTAAGAAGAAAGAGGGTGGTTCCACTACAAATGCTGGTTCCACTACAAATGCAGCCATTGTTGAGTCTTCTGTGAAAGGAGACTTTGATGCTAATGTTGATGCAGAATGGGCTTTTAGCGCAGAGTGCACTTACAATCCTGCTGTCCATGATGCATGCTTCAAACAATTTCTGGCTATGGCTGAAAATGTCTCGAAATGTACTATGGGCACCCTCCGTTCCGATCGAGGGGGGGAGTATATGTCTCATGAATTTAATGCATTTCTGGCTAGTCGTGGGATAAAACACCAATGTTCAGTGCCTTATACACCTCAGCAAAATGGTGTTGCAGAGAGAAAAAACAGGTCACTGACGGAAATGGCACAATGTATGGTCAAAAGTCAAGCTTTGCCGCATTCTTTTTGGCTTGAGGCCATCATGTGTGCCACTTATGTACTTAACAAGTGTCCTACGAAAGCTTTGCAGTCTATTACTCCATATGAAGCATGGCATGATAGAAAGCCTTCTATTGAGCACATGCGTGTTTTTGGCTGTTTGGCATATGCTTTCGTGCCACAAGTGCAGCGCAAAAAATTGGATGATAAGGCTGTCAAATGTATTTTTGTTGGTTATAGTGCTGAAAGCAAAGGTTACATGTTGTATCATCCGCAAACAAAACGTATTCTGGTTTCTCGGGATGTAGTGTTTGTGGAAGATTCTGTTCAGCCCTTGCTTTCATGTACTAGAGACAATAATGTAAGCTCACAGGACATTTATGGCACTTTGTTGCCTCTTTTCAGTGGTGGAAATACGAATGTAAGTTCCAATGAGGCAAATGTACATCCTACGGGGGTTTCTAAAAATGTTTTAGATCAGCCTATTACTGATGCAGATGTACATGATGTACTTGATGAGGAAAGGGCTGAAAATGAGCAAGCTAGAGGTATGCCAAAATGGCTGGTGCACACTTTGCGTGACAGTAAATTGGATGCACCTTTATATAGTCGTACTCATTCAGGCTCTCCCCATGCATCTTATGCATCAGATTGTTATGCTTTGGCTGTGTCTAGCTTACACAATGTTGAGGAGCCTCTGTCTTTTGATGAAGCACAGAATTCAGAAAATTGGATGGCTGCCATGCAATCAGAATACGATGCACTTATAGAAAATGACACATGTACTTTATGTGATTTGCCTGCAAAACTTCTTGTGGAGTGCTCAAGGGGATGCTCGGATGGTGCATCTTCTTCTACATGTACTAAAGTATTTGCAAAACTAGTTTTCCTGGCAAAAAGGCCATTGGTACGAAGTGGGTTTAAAGGTTGAAACGCAAGCCAGATGGTGAGATCGATCGCCATAAGGCTCGACTTGTTGCAAAAGGTTATGCACAGCACAAAGGCATAGATTATGAAGAGACTTTTGCTCCCACTTGTCGTATCACTACTGTACGTTTTCTATGTGCATTGGCAGCTCATTTTGGTTGGGATGTACATCAATCAGACATTGTTACTGCTTTCTTGAATGGTGACATATTTGAGGAAGTTTATGTAACGCAGCCTCGCAGTTTTGCCATAAAAGGACAAGAGGACAAAGTGTGCAGATGTAAGAAGGCTTTGTATGGGTTGAAGCAATCTCCTCGTGCTTGGTATGAGAAAGCTGACACTCATTTTGTTAAACGAGGCTTTCGTAACAGTCCAACAGAAATCACATTGTATGTGAAGCGTGAGGGTGATGTACTTCTCATTGTGGTTCTTTATGTTGATGATTTGCTGATCACTGGACCAAATGAGAGACATATTGCTGAATTTAAGGCTGATTTGAATGCTACTTTCAAGATGAAAGATTTGGGGCTGTTGCATCATTACTTGGGTATACAGTTTAAGCAGTGTCATGGTGGTATTGCCTTGTGTCAGAAAAGTTACATAGAGACATTGCTATGTAAGTTTGGACTTGAGGATTGCAAACCTATTGCCACTCCCATGGAAACAGGTTTGAAGTTGATTCTACATGATGCTGGCGATCTTGCTGATGTCACTCTTTACCAAAATGCTGTTGGCTGCCTCATTTATATATGCAACATGAGGCCGGATATTCAGTTTGCAGTCTCACAGGTCAGCAGATTTATGCATAGCCCAGGGTCTAAGCATTGGCAGGCTATCAAGAGGATTTTTCGCTACCTTAGTGACACTTTACATCTTGGCTTGTTTTATCCCAAGGGGGGATCGCCGCCAGACTTACATGCTTTTTCGGACTCAGATTGGGCTAGTTGTTTTGACACGAGAGTGTCCACAAGTGGTTTTTTGACATGAGAGTGTCCACAAGTGGTTTTTCTTTCATGCTTGGCAGTTCATGTATATCATGGTTGACCAAGAAGCAACCTACTGTGGCCACTTCGAGTTGTGAGGTTGAGTACAGAGCAGTCTTCACAGCTACGGTTGAGTGTGTATGGCTCAGACGCCTTATGGCTGATTTGGGTGTTGGACAGGACATCGCCAACACTATCTACACTGACAGTCAGAGCGCATTGGCAGTTGCGAGGAACCCAGTTTTTCATGCTCACACAAAGTACATTGAGGTGCATTACCATTATGTCAGGGAGAGGCTCTCAGCAAGAGAGATCAACTTGGCTTATGTGCCAACACAGGACAACCTTGCAGATCTTTTCACAAAGGCATTGTCTCGTGAGAAGCTTAAGCTTTTCGCAAAGCTTTGGGCTTACTCCCCTTTGTGGACTGATCATATCCTCAGGGCATGGCACTTCCCTTTACTCATGTGCCAGCTCTCGTTCACCGCATCACTCCACGGGGGATTTGTTACCATATACATGTGGTAGTGATGTGTGTGAACACACTAGGACCGCTGGGGCATTTTTTTCCTCTTTAGGAGGTTTTTTCCCCCATGCATTATATATACGCCCATCACTCTAGGGCTATCTATCTTTCCATTGCACACTAAGTTACACACTCTCTATTGTGTGCCTTGAGCTTCCTTCGTCTTCCCCAAGCTGTGTGTGTTTCTCTACAACCCTAATTCCAACAACCACAAGCTTGGCCCTTAAGCCCCTCAAGCTTGGACTGGGTCCCCACCTCAAGTACATCCCTGGCATCTCAAGCATGACAAGCACCTCAAGCTTGGGCCGGGGTTCCCACCTCAAGCACAGCCCTAGCTAACTTAAGGTCAAAGGACTTTTAACACTAACTATTGTAGGTCTTCAATGAAGATAATCCTAAAGTCTTTATGCTCCATTGGTTAGCTTTGCTCTTTGACAGACCATCTCTCATTTGGGCCCCTTTACCATTGGCCCCGTGTTGAGATAGATCTATAAGCACATGTCTATATCCTAACCCTTGTTCCCGTTTATTCTCCCAAATTAAATGATCAGTTTAATATAAAAAAATAATTTGGGTTGGTTAGATATTAGATTTTATAACATTACCTCTCTCTTGAAATCATAGTCGTCCTCGACTATGAGGTAGAAGAAATAAATCCTTAGTCATTAGTCAATCTTACTTAGCGAGTAGAGGATCCCTTTTTACCCTATTACATCTTTCCAAGATGGATGACTAATCCATTTGGTGCTTGGGAGACATAGCTACCGCAAGCATGTCTTCTCTTTAGTCCATTTGATTCTTCCAAGTAGAGTGACAAATTCTACTTGGTATTTGAGGGAAGTCGTCATCACAAACATGATTCTAAGTATGCATACTATTTAAATTTGTGCACAATAAAAAGAGAACTAGTCTTATAAGACAAAAACTTTGGTCATTTAAAATAAATTTGTACATGTGCTTACTCTAATGTAGCATTGTAAGCATTGACAAGGTTCATACTATCCTTAAGTTGTATTCCGTGCATCCATCTAGCATCTTCAAAAGATAATTTTTTAACTTAATAACATATAATTGAATAATCTTACCATGTCATCGTACCTTGTCTTCATGCCGAAGGATAGCTTCGGGTTGTAGCATCTCTTCTTCCACTTTGGGAGGGTCTTCAATAACTGGTTCACTTGGTGGCTCTCCTTTGTAGGGCTTAAGTAGACTCACATGAAAGGCATTGTCTATGAGCCAATGGTTGGGCAACTTAAGTTGGTAAGCCATCTCATTAATGGGCTTCGAGATTTGGAAAGGACCATAGTATCTTTTTGCTATCTTAGCATAATACTTTTGATGGCTCGTAGGATTTTTATCCGTAATTTGCCTTAATTGAGCCTTAGGAAACTTAAGTAAGACCCAATCATTTTCTTTGAACGTTAAGGCCCTTCTGTCCTTGTCAGCAGTAGCTTTTTGCCTTTGTTGTGAGATGGATATAGCCTCCTTAATCTTTTGAAAAGATTCTTGTAGGTCATGGCTATACTCATTAGTAGCGAAGATCTTCCCATGTACTTTGAGTAGCAAGAGACTTTTAGGTCTTCTGTCAATGATCTCAAAAGGTGCTTTCCCCGTAGAAGTATGTACAGTATTATTGTAGGCATACTCTACAAGAGGTAAGTACTTTTTCCATTGTGAGCATCGATCTACTTCGGTAACATAAGTCTTTAGTAGATCGAGTATCGTAAGTTTAGCTATGTCACTTTGGCCATCGGTTTGTGGGTGATAGGCCGAAGAGAAATTCAATCTTGTTCCTAGATTTTCAAAGAGACCTTTTCAAAAATTACTGGTCATTCTACGATCTCTATATGACACGATGGATGTTGGTAATCCATGGTGTTTGAAAATCTGTGATATGAAGAGAGTTTCCATTTGATGTGCCTTAATAGTCTTTTTGACAAGAATAAAGTGTGTTTGCTTGCTAAAACTGTCAACTATTGTCCATATTCCCGTATTCCCATGGATAGACTTGGGTAATCCAAAGATGAAATCCATGGATATACTCTCCCATGGTGAATTTGGAATAGGCAATGGCTGGAGTAATCCAAGTTGCTTCCCTCTATCATACTTGGCCTTTTGGCATACTACACATTTTGAAACATACTCTTGTATGTCCACTTTCATGGTAGGCCAATAGAAATACATCTCTACTCCTCGGAGAGTAGGTTGAATCCCTGTATGCCCCACATATGGAGGAGCATGGGATTCATACATAACTTTCTCACGAAGGGAATGGGTAACACATAGCCTATTGCCGTGGAGAAGATAACCATCCTGCAAGGTGAATGATTTCTCTTTCTTCCCCAAAGCAAGGGCTGACATTATGTCACTAAAGTCAAGGTCAGTAGCATACTCATCTATCATAGAAGATAGATCATTGTGAGTAGCTATAGACACCGCATTAACTTTTGGTCGTTGTCTAAGTGCATCAGCCACTTGATTGTGCTTACCAGCAATGTGAGCAATGTGGAAATTAAATTGTGAAAGAAAATTTGCCCACCTCATTTGTTTGTCAGAAAGCTTGGTTTGCGTCATGGAGTACTTGAGACTTTGGTGGTCAGTTCATAGAATAAATGGGGTCCCCAATAAGTAGTGCTCTCATGTGTCTAGGGCATGTAGAACATATAAAAGCTATTTCTCATAAATGCCTAAGACACATTCATCGGCATTGAGCCTTCGGCTCTCATATGCTATGGCATGCCCTTCTTGAAGCAAGGCTGCTCCAAGGCATTCACCACAAGCATCACATTGGACCTCAAATGGCTTTGAGAGATTGAGAAGCATGAGAACTGGTTGGGAGGTAAGCTTCTCTTTGAGCTTGTCAAAAGCATTTTGCTCCTTAGCAGTCCATAAATACTAAACGTTCTTCTTTGTTAATTCATGTAATGGTCCTGCTATTTGAGAGAATTTTGGTATGAAGCGTCGATAGTATGCACACATACCAATAAAGCTTCTTATGTAGATTCCTTGGATTAGGCCATGATTTTATTACCTCTAACTTTGATGGATCCATACAGAACCATCTTGAGAGGTAATATGACCTAAGTATTGAATCTCTTGAAGAAAAATTTTTCTTTTCTTTTGGTTGAGAAAAAGATTGTTCTCCCTTAATGCTTGAAAAATTACTTGGAGATGTTGCTTATGTTCCTCCAAAGACTTGGAGTAGATGTTGATATCATCAAAGAACACTCCGGTGAATTTGTGGTAGGGTCTAAACAATTTCTCCATTAGACGATTGAACGTGGCTGGTGCATTAGTCAAGCCAAAAGGCATAACTAGATATTCATAAAGACCAAACGTTGTGCGAAACGCAGTCTTTAGGATATCTTCGTCCACTATCCTTATTTGATGATAGCCACTTTTAAGTTCCATCCTACTGAAGTAGGTAGAGCCTTGTAGCTTATCAAACAGATCTTCTACCCGACGCACGGGAAATCTATTTTTGATAGTGATACGGTTTAGTGCTTGATAGTCCACACACCTCGGGGGGTTCACTATGTGCAAAACTAACATATCACGTGCGTTCAAGACATGTTTGTAAAACCCCTTATCAGTGAATTTTCTTAAGAATATAGTGTACCCTTTTCTTTTAAAATCTGAAAGTTTTTTACAAATTTGAAAAAATAATGTCCTTCTGTATATATATTTCTGTAAGTTTTAAGAACTTTAAATAGGTTACATTTTTATTAGGTGACCTCCCCGGGCCACACACATATGATATGTATCATCTTTCTTTTGCACTAAAAGGACTAGAGAACAAAAGGGAGAGGAGCTAGGCCTCACCATCCCTTTGTCTACTAATTCTTGTACTTGCCTCATGATCTCCTCTTGTTAAGCTTGAGAACCTCGATAAGAAGGCTTGTTAGTTTCTGAGTTTCCTGGAAGGAGCTCAATGCAATGGTCATCCTCCCCTCATTTTGGAAGTAAGTCCATAGGGATATCATTGATGAACACATCTTGGAATCCTTTTAGAAAATTAGACAAGTCTAACTCTTCTTGATTCCTACCATTTACATTTGATGAAACATTAAGATCTTTTAGGGACTCTTTAGCAAAAATCATGTACGCAGAAACTGAGCTCTTCATTAATTTATCAAAAGCAGGAGGATTTACAAGTGGTCACTAACATCTATATACATGTTCTTTCCCCTGTAGATGAAGTAGATTCTCCTTTCAGGAACTTCATGTTGGCACGCATGCGACCAAACCATGGTGCCTCTAGGATAGCATCCTCGTGTTGGAGAGGAGAGATGAAAATTTCTTCTTTGTCGATATTTTGGACATGAAGCCTCAACTTCCCAATCAAGGGAGTAACGGAGGCTTGGTGACCCTTGAAAGCGCGTCAGCCGCTACAATATCTCCCATCTCGAAAGCTTGAATGCCCACCTTGGTGGCCAACTCCATTGATATGAAGTTGTGAGTAGAACCATGGTCAAACAAGATGAAGGCATCATGCTCCCTTACCTTTCACCAAGCATAGGAGAGTGATGATCATTTTGCAATGAGCATCCTCTTTTGGAGCTTCGATGGTGATCGCCCTAGGAGTCTCATTGCGAGCATTTTTCTTGGGGCAAGAACGATAGCCATGTCCTTGCTCCCCACACTTAAAACACTTATGATCCTTGCAAAAAGCCTCAAGCTCTTCAGGAGAGAGTTTGTTTTTGCCTTAATAAACTCCCTTCTCCTTGGACCGATTGTTGTTGTTGTTGGAAGTGCCTTGGGAAGAATTTTGGGCATTTGTTTTCCCTTTTGCATCATTTTATGTTTGTTTTCCATGGGCTTGACATTCTGTCTAGCCCCTTGTTGGAAATTGATGCATGAAGAAACCATGGCATGATGGATTACTTCGGCGATAGAACCAGGCCGTTGAGAGTTGACATATTCGGCCATCTCTTCAGGTAATCTCGCACAAAATTATTGCTTTTACTCAGCAAAGTCAATCTTTTGAAAGACATTAGCCTTGAGATGTAAATCCCAAAACTTGTCTACATATTTTTGGATAGACTCATGAGACAGAAGCTTCAAGCTATGCCATTTGATGAGCACTTTGTCTTTTGCATCGCTTGCAAGGAATTGCTTCATGATGGAAACTCATAGAGTTTTCCATGTCTTTGGAGCTTCTCCATTGCCACGAAGGCTATCCCACCATTGACGAGCCGATTTCTGCAAGTGCATAGCTACATGGCATAGCTTGGAGGACTCCGTGAAGCCCTAAACGCCACATCACATTGCTGGATGAAGGCCAACACTTTGTCGGTAGCACCAAAGGTGCCATCATAGGTGAGAAAAGAGATACTCTTTCCTCCCTATTTGAACTTCTTTAACTTTTGTGACTTCTCCATGCAGGGTATGATTTACGATGTCCTCCCCTCTTGTATTCTCTAGGAGATTGCCATAGCTTTCGTCAGAAGAGGAGGAAGGTGAAGAATCAGGAGAAGAGGGTGACATCTTTCTTGCCCTTTTCTTCCTTTGTTTCCTCTCTTCCCTTTTAGAGTGATGAGGAGAAGGGTTGTGTGTTGATCTTTTCCCCTTGGGAGGAGTTGGCTATCGTCTAGACCGCCGTCTTCGTGGAGCCACATCTTCAGAGGGACTTAAAGTTTCATTGCTTTCTTACTCCTTGGATTCCTCCTCTTATATGGGAGAGAGTTTTCTTTTGGGGGTCTCTTCAAGAGGCCTCCTAAGCTCTTTCTCCTCTTGGAGAGGAAGGGAAATCCCATAAGCGCGAAGTTGTTGAGTAACTTCGGCTTGCAAAGTAGGGTTTCCCATAGCTTGCTACATCCTAGTAACGAGATAATTGACAAACATGGGGGCATCATCATTAGCACCTTCATGTGAAAAATCAAAGCTATCAATGTTCATTCTACTCTCTTGGTTATTGTAAGCCATGTTAACAAAATTTGTGTACGTACTTAGTGTATGCTTGACATTCAAAACCTTAGTTGCCACTCCTCTTAGCCTTTGAAAATTGGCTCTTAAGTATCTACATCCACGGTTTGAAGTGGTTAATTATAGAGAGTAGTGGAGTGGGTCTAATATTGCAAAACTGCCAAGGGCTAGCTCCTTTCAGACTTCTTATGGCTCAATAATGGTAAAGTCGTAGGCAAGTCTAAAGAGACTCCATTATTAAGTTCAAAGCTCCCGAGGGGGTGTGCACCATATCCCACATAGTGGGCTAAACAAAACCGATAATACATCCTAATCCCACTTACCCTAATATAATTAACAAAATCAACCATTTATAGGCTACTTAAGGACCTCTCTTCTTAAGCAAGAAAAGAGAAACCAAATGCTCTGATACCAATGTAATGGAATTGGCCTATTAACTTTGAGAGTAGAGGAAATTAGAGAGAGTACTTTTGTGAAATTACTTTGTGAGCATAGCGGGTGAACATAATTGATGGTAGCAACATAAACATAGTAGTTAGTTAACTTGGCATGAACAATACTTTTGCAAGAGAGAGAATTTAGAGAGCATGACAACAGTTGAGGATCGGATTTATGAGGAGTCGGTCCCTCCTCCAATATGCATTTGTGTTATAGTTTCTCCCATCAAGAGAGACTTGTTACAATACAATCTTTGTGTTCCTTGTGACCTAGGTGATGCAATGAAGATGGAAAGCTTTAGGCATCACGAGCATAACATAAACTTTGTGGAACGCATTAACTATCCCAAGACCTCAAACACCTTCGAAGGTGGAAAGAGCTAGCAGGGAATGAGGGTAGGAAAGAGGAAGAAGAAACATTTCACAGCAGAAAGAATTAGTTCCTCACTTATCATCACTCTTCTTGCTAGCATACATAATAGCATAGTAATGAAGATGGAGAAGATGGCAAGTTTAAGCATTGGAGCATGGCTCTTGGTTTGATTTTCATTCCATAGCCAAGAGTGTTGGTGTAGGCTCTCAACCTTTCTACTTGCTTGGAGAAGGAGAGGGAGCTCTTGCACTTTGCACTTCACACAATGAGAGAGAGAGAGAGAGAGAGAGAGAGAGAGAGAGAGAGAGAGAGAGAGAGAGTGTGTGTGTGTGTGTGGGGGGGGGGGGGGGGGGGGGGGGGGGGAGGGGGGGAGGGAGAGTATACCCCTCAAGCAGGCCCCCTACTTGCTTTGGTTGACCCCCCCTTGTAGCTCATGCTTGAAGCTCATTAGACCCCTCCAGGCCTAGCCAATCACAAGCAAGAGTCATACCAAGCAACAAGGGTAGCCTTGGGAAGTGTCCCCCTTTTCCCTTTGAGAGAGAGGGCTTGATAAATCCTAAAACAATCAATTAAATCCACTAACTTAGCATTAGACCCCTTGGAAGGCCAACCAATAGGCTTTAGGCACACCATGAGGGTAACCTAGCTAGGGACTTGACATGTGTCCTACTAGCCTCTTGGGCAAGGGGTGCCCTTTGGGAGAGAGAGTGGTCAAGCAACCACCCCCCCTTTTTGCATGGCTCACCCCATCCCATTTGCTTTGACTTTTGTGCCACCTCAAGCCCATCAACCTTGGGCCTAGTTCTCACCACCACAAGCTTGGGCTAGGTTCCCACCTCAAGTACAACTCTAGCATCTCAAGCACGACAAGCACTTCAAGCATCTCAATCATCAAGAACTTCAAGCATCTCAGTCATTAGGCATGACAAGCACCTTAAGCTTGGGCCGGGTTCCCACCTCAAGCACAACCCTAGCTTACCTAGCTCAAAGAACTTTTAACACTAACTATTGGAGGTCTTTGATGAAGCTAACCCTAAGGTCTTTATGCTCCATTGGTTAGCCTTGCTCTTTGACAGACCATCTCTCATTTGGGCCCCTTTATCATTGGCCCCGTGTTGAGATAGCTCAATAAGCACATGTCTATATCCTAACCCTTGTTCCCGTTTATTCTCCCACATTAAATAATCAATTCAATATGAGAAAATCATTTGGATTGGTTAGATATTAGATTTTATGACAACCTATTGTGCCCACTTCCAGTTGTGAGGCTGAGTACATGGCAATCTTCACAGCTACGGTTGAGTGTGTATGCCTCAGAAGCCTTATGGTTGATTTGGGTGTTGA
This sequence comes from Adiantum capillus-veneris, assembly GCF_014529385.1. Taxonomy (NCBI): domain Eukaryota; kingdom Viridiplantae; phylum Streptophyta; class Polypodiopsida; order Polypodiales; family Pteridaceae; genus Adiantum; species Adiantum capillus-veneris. The sequence continues at coordinate 55,654,191 of NC_140960.1, forward strand.
ACAAGACACCGCCAACATCATCTACACTGACAACCAGACTGCATTGGCAGTTGCAAGGAACCTAGTTTTTCATGCTTGCACAAAGCACATTGAGATGCATTATCACTATGTCAGGGAGAGACTCTCAACAGGAGAAATCGGCTTGGCTTATGTGCCAACACACAATAACCTTGCAGATCTTTTCACAAAGGCATCATCTCGTGACAAGTTCGAAGCTTTTTGCAAATATTTTGGCCTACTCCCCTTTGTGGATTGATCATGTCCTCGGGCATGGCACTTCCCTATACTCTATATCATAAAAACTAATATCTAATTCTCCCAAATGATTTTCTAATGTTAAATTGACCATTTAATATGGGGAAGTAGCATGGGAGTAAAATCTAGAATATTGGTAAGGTTGCCAGACCGGTCTCTGCAGGGATCCAAAGGAGGGAAAATAGGGATCCAAATGGGGACAGTCTGCAAACGAGCTGTGTTTTTCAATGGGGCTTACAAGACCTAAGGTTCAGCTCCATTAAGACTTCCATAGGCTAAGGTTCCTAAATTTTTTATTCAATTGTCCAAAGCCAATGTAAGGGAAAATTGGATGGTCATGGGAAGACTAAAAAGTCTTCCGACATCCCTATCAAGGAGGGGGCGAGCCATGAGAGAAGAGGATGAGAGAGAAACACACACACACACACACACACACACACACTCTTCAAAGCTCCCCCTTTACACAAAGGGAATATTGGACACATGTCAGGCTCCTAGGCCAGTTGCCCCCAAGCTCCACTCAAATCCTATTGGATGGCCATAGAGGTGGACCAATGAGAAGTAGGCTAGAGTAAATTTAGTCTAATCAATTTAAAAATTCTTGATAAAAGAATCAATAGAAATTAAGCTCCCTAGAAAACTATTGGATAGTCTACCAAGGGGTCCAATGAGCATTCATCATCCCAATGGCTTGCTTGATTCCTATTGGTCAGAAGACTAAGAGGTCCAATGAGAGTTTAATTGAACTATTTAATTACCTAAAGCTTTCACAAAAGGGGAAGGGGGACACATGTCATAAGGTTAGCAATTATGCTTCTAATTTGTGATTGGCTAAGCTTTACAGGGGCCAATGGGATGCCAGCATGAGAAAATAGCAAGAGGGGTCGACCAAGATGAGAGAGAAGGCTACATTTTACTCTAATTCATTGCTACACGCACACACACAACTCATGTGTGCAAGAAGAACTCTATCTCCTTCTCCAAGCATTGAGAAGTAGAGGCCTACACCAACAACTCTTGGCTATGGAATGCAAATCCAACCAAGAGCCAAGCTTCAATGGCATGCTCATCTCCTCTACCATGCTAATTACTAAGCTAAGCTATGCTATTAGAGTGATTATGTCATGAGAATACTTCTTTCTTGTAAGATACCTCTTCTTCCTCTCAATCTATCCTTTTTCCTTGCTAGCTCTCACCATTTTTGAAGGTGTGTGAGGCCTTTGGACTGAGGCTAGGGACACTAGATGTGTTTTTCAAGCATAATTTGGTGTATGAAGCTTCCATCTTCATTACACCAACTAGTTTTATCAAGAAACACAAAGATTGTATTGTACAAAAATCTCCTTTGATGGGAGAAGCTATAATACAAAGACTTTATGGAGGAGGGACCGGCTCCATTAAATCCGGTCCTCAAATGTTGTCAATTGTTCTATTTCTCTCTCTTTTCAAGTATTGTTAATGCCAAATTAGCTAGGTGTAAATTGCTATGTTGCATTCTCAAATTAAGTACTCTATCTATGCTCATTAGGAATAGTGAAACGCTCACTATGTTATAAATTTTCACTACACACAAGTTACTGGTGGATTAAATGTTACATTGGTATCAGAGCTATTGGTTTCTCTTTTCTTGCTCAAGAAGAGAAGTCCTCAAGCTTGCTACAAAGGGTTAGTGTTATTAATTGCAAAAGAGTAAGTAGAATAGGGATTTTTCATCTTTGAAGCATGCCTGCTTTATGCAGTTAACGGGGACACCGTCGACTTAATAATGGAGTCCTATTGGGCTTGCCTATGGCTTAACCATTATTGAGCTATTAGAAGCTTGACAAAAAACGGTTCTATCTTGGCTCTGTTGAACCCTCTCTTCTATTCCTTGCAATTAATAATATTCGAGACACGGGTATAGATGCTCGAGTGCTTATCTTTGAAGGTAAAGAGGAGTAGAAACTAGGGCTTGAAGTGCCAAAGTACAAGTAAAAGTTTACACCTAAAATTTGCTAGTATGACTAACAAAGGAAAAGAGATTGAAATGAATGTTGATAGCTTTGATTTTTCTAATAAAAGAGCAACTAATGATGCCCCTATGCTTGTAAACTATCGTGTTTCTAGGCTTCAACAAGCCCTGGGTAATCCATCCCTCCAGCACGCATGGTATTCTCCAAACTCCCCACCAAGAAGAGGGAGTACCTAGGAAGCCTATTAGTGAGACTTCCAAAAGAGGACTCTCTTCAATAAGGGAAGAAGAAGAGGATCTGTACGGAGGGCTCAAAAATCTACTACTCGATGACGCATCTCCTTCCCAAAGGAGAACCCAAGTTTCAACGGTAGAGCCCTCACCGAAAGAACCAAAAAGAAGTGAGTCTCCAGCCACCTCGACAGAGATGGCTCCACGAAGACGGCGGGCAAAATGCTCTCCAACACCCCCTAAACGGAAAAGACCATTGCACACTTCTCTACACCATAATTCAACGAAAGACGAGAGAAAACAAGAGAAGAAAAAGGCGAGAAAGAGGTCACCCTCTTCTCCATCTTCTTCTTCTTCCTCCTCTTCCTCTTCCTCTTTCTCTTCCTCTTCCGAAGAAAGTGACAGTGCAGACGAGGAACAAGGGAAGAAAAAGACGAGAAAGAGGTCACCCTCTTCTCCATCCTCCTCATATTCTTCCTCTTCTAAAGAAAGTGATGGTGCAGCTCTTGACCCACCTAAAAGAAGAGGCCATAGGAGATCCTATGCCGCGTGGAAGAGGTCGTCCAAGCTCAAAAAGTTCAAAGAGGGAGGACAGAACATCTCTTTCCTTGCCTACGTACGATGGCACTTTTGGTGCTACGAAGAAAGTCTTTTCCTTTATCCAACAATTCGATGCGGCGTTTGGAGATTGAGGGCTTCACGAGTCCTCTAAGCTATACCATGTAGCTATGCATTTCCAAAAGTCCGCCAGGCAATGGTGGTCTAGCCTAAGAGCAAACAGTGAAGCTCCACGAACATGGAAAGCTTTAAGAGCTTCCATTATGAAGCAGTTTTTGGCTACCGATGCCAAAGACTCACCGAATGGCGAAGCTTGAAGCTCTCTCCCTAAGAATCTATTCACAAATATGAATACAAGTTTTGGGATTTACATCTCAAAGCCACCGTCTTCAAAAAGATGGATTTTGGAGAGCAAAAACAACAATTTTGTGCGGGTTTAACTGAGGATATGGCGAAATATGTTAACTCCCAAAGGCCACGCACCATATCTGCGATCATACACCATACCATGGTGGATTCTGGAATCAACTTCCAACAAGGGGCTAAGAGAAATCTTCAGCCCACGGAAAACAAGGACCGTAACGAATCTAAGGGGAAGGACAACGTCCAAAAGTCTCCCAAAGGCAATGCCAACAACAATAAAGCTAAGGAGAAGGGAGTTTATAAAGGCAAAAATAAACTCTCTCCTGAAGAGCTAGAGCGTTATCAAAAAGATAATCGTTGTTTCAATTGCGGCGAGCAAGGGCATGCCTATCGTGCTTTCCCCCACAAGAATACATGTAATGAGCCTCGTAGAGCTACCTTGGTCCAAATAAGAGGATGCTCATCACAAAGGATATCCTCTATGCCATGCTTGGGGAAAGGTAAGAGAACATGATGCTTTTATTCTCTTTGACCCTGGTTCTACTCACAATTTCATATCCACATAGTTGGCCACCAAGTTAGGAATCCAAGCCTATGAGATGGGAGATGTCCTACCTGCTGATGGTGCTTTCAAGGGGCAAAAAGCCTCAGTCACTCCCTTAATTGGGAAATTGAGGCTCCATATCCAAAGCTATGTGGACAAGGAGGATTTCTTTATCTCTCCTCTCAAGCACGAGGATGTAATCCTAGGGGCACCATGGTTTGATCGCATGGCTGCCAATGTTAAATTCCCTGAAAGGCAAATCTACTTTAGAATCAAGGAAAAAGATATGTATATAGATGCGAAGGAGTTGGGTAGTACCATACGTCTTGTACATAAGCAAGCTTTCAATAAGTCAATAAAAAGCTCTATTTCGGTGTACATGATTTTTGTTAAAGATTCTCAAAATGAACCTAATGCTTTAGTAGAAGAAAATATAAACAATCAAAAGGAATTAGAGTTATCCAATTTCCTCAAGGGGTTGCAAGATGTTTTTATTGACGATATCCCTTGTGAACTACCTCCCAAACGAGGTAATGACGACCATGCAATTGAGCTTCTTCCACGAAGTTCACCCCTAATAAACCTCCTTATAGAGTTTCCAAAGCTCAACAAGAGGAGATTATGCGGCAAGTGAATGAGTTAGTTAAGAAAGGCATGGTTAGGCCTAGTTCATCTCCTTTTTTTTCACCAATGTTATTAGTACAAAAGAAAGACGGCACATATCATATGTGTGTCGACTATAAAGCACTAAATAGGATCACTATCAAGAATAGGTTTCTCATTCCACGGGTAGAAGACCTATTTGATAAGCTACAAGGGTCGACCTACTTCAATAGAATTGACCTAAAAAGTGGCTACTATCAAATAAGGATAGTTGATCAAGACATTGTAAAGACCGCATTTGCACTACGTTTGGTCTTTACGAGTACATTGTCATGCCTTTTGGCTTGACCAATGCACCAGCCACATTTAATCGCTTAATGGAAAAGCTATTCAGGCCTCACCGAACCTTTACTGGAGTGTTCTTTGATTATATAATCATCTACTCTAATTCATTAGACAAACACAAGCAACACCTCTAGGTAATATTTTAAGTTTACGAGAGAATATACTTTATATTAATCGAAAGAAAAGTGAATTTTTCTTACAAGAGATTCAGTATTTAGGTCACATTATCTCTCAAGATGGCATCCAAATGGATCCATTAAAGCTCGAGGTAATTAAAGGATGGCCTAATCCAAGGAATCTGCATGAACTAAGAAGCTTTATAGGTATGTGTGCATACTATAGATCCTTCATAGAAAAGTTCTCACAAATCGCGGGACCATTACATGACCTAACAAAGAAAAACGTTAGGTATATATGGTCCACCAAGGAGAGCAATGCTTTCAAAAATCACGGCTTAAAGAGAAGCTTATCTCTCAACCTGTGGTTACACTATCGGATCTCTCAAATCCATTTGAGGTCCAATGCGACGCTTGTGGTGATTGCCTCGGAGTTGTTTTGCTCCAAGAAGGGCACGCCATAGCCTATGAAAGTTGAAGGCTCGACCCTATTGAGCAAGCTCTAGGCATATATGAAAAGGAATTCTTAGCAATTCTACATGCTCTAGATTCGTGGAAGCACTATCTTCTGGGGACTCCTTTCATTCTGCGAACGGATCACCAAAGCCTTAAGTACTTCATGACGCAGACCAAGCTCTCCGACAAACAAATGAGGTGGACAAATTTCCTTTTGTAATTTCATTTTCATACTGCTCACGTTGCTGGCAAGCATAATCAAGTAGCCGATGCACTCTCAAGACGGCCGAGTGAATGCAGTAGAACCTCACAATGATCTTCTTCTATGATAGGTGAGTATGCTATTGATCCCAATTTTAGAGATTTGATTTCAGCCCTTACACTAGGAAAGAAGGAAGAACCATTTACCCTACAAGATGGTTATCTTCTCTATAGCAATAGACATGAGTTACTAACTCGGTTCGTGAGAAAGTAATGTATGAATCTCATGCTCCTCCTTATGCGGGGCATAGAGGGATTTAGTCTACCCTAAAAGGGATAGAAACATATTTCTATTGGCCTGCCATGAAAGCAAACATACAAGAGTATGTTTCAAAATGTGTGGTATGCCAAAAGACGAAGTTTGATAGAGGGAAGTAACATGGATTGCATCCAACTTTGCCAATCCCTAATTCACCATGGGAGAGCATATACATGGATTTTATCTTTGGATTGTCCATGTCTATCCATGGGAATACAGGAATATGGATGATAGTAGACAGGTGTTTAGCAAACAAGCACATTTCATACCTGTCAAAAAGACTATTAAAGCCCATGAAATGGCAACCTTCTTTATATCACAAATCTTCAAATACCATGGCTTGCCAATGTATATAGTGTCGGATAGAGATCCTAAAATGACAATAATTTCTGGAAGGGTCTCTTTGAGAATTTAGGTACAAGGCTAAACTTCTCTTTGGTATATCATCCCCAAATGGATGGCCAGTGAAATAGCTAACCTAACAATTCTTGATCTACTAAAAGATTATGTCACAGAAGTAGATCAAAAGTCCCAATGGGAGAAGTACTTACCCTTAGTGGAGTATGCTTACAATAACACTCTACATATTCCATGGGAAAATCACCTTTTGAGGTGATAGAGGGAAGATCAAAATGTCCCCTGCTACTCAAGGTACATGGAAAGATCTTCGCTGCAGATGAATATAACCGAGACCTGCAAGAATATTTTTAAAAGATTAAGGATTCCATATCCATCTCACAGCAAAGACAAAAGGTTGTTGCTGATAAGCACAAAAGAGCCCTAGCCTTTAAACAAAATGATTGGGTCTTGCTCGGGTTTCCCAAGGCTCTATTAAGGCACACAACGGACAAGAATCCTATAGGACACCAAAAGTACTATGCTAAGTTAGCAAAAAGGTACTATGGTCCCTTTCAGATTCTTAGACCAATCAATGACATGACCTATCAACTCAAGTTGCCCAACCATTGGCTCATGCACAATGCTTTCCACGTGAACCTATTAAAGCCTTACAAAGGAGAGCCACCTCAAGAAGCAATCATTGGAGACTCACCGGAGATCGAGGACCAAGAAGAGATGCTGCAACCCGAGTCCATTCTCCGACACGAAGACAAGGTTTTACGAGGCGGTAAAACTATCCAACCATATCTTATCAAGTTTAAAAATCATCCTTTTGAAGATGCTAAATGGATGCAAGGCATACAATTAAAGGATAATCTAAACCTTGTCAATGCTTACAATGTCTGCCTATACTAAGCAAACGTTCATATGTATAAATGAACAAAGTTTTTGTCTTATAAGACTCTCCTTTTCTTTATTGTTAATGAATATGCATGCTTAGGATCATGTTTGTGGAGACTACGTCTCCCAAACACCAAGTAGAACTTGTCACTCTACTATGGAAAATTGATACGGACTAATGTGCACACATGTTTGCAGCATCTAAGGCTCTCAAGCACCAAATGGACTAGTCATCCATTCTGGAACGGTGTCGTAGGGTAAGATAGGGATCCTCTACCCACTAGCAAACGGACTAATGGCTAGGCTTTATCTTCTCTACCTCATAGTCAAGGACGACTATGATTTCAAGAGAGAGGTAATGTCATAAAAACTAATATCTAATTCTTCCAAATGATTTTCTCATGTTAAACTGATCATTTAATATGGGGAAGTACCAGGGGAGTAAAAGCTAGAATGTTGGTAAGGCTGCCAGACCGGTTTCTGCAGGGATCCAAAGGAGGGAAATAGGGATCCAAAGGGAGACAGTCTGCAAGAAGCTGTGTTTTCCAATGGGGCTTAAAAGACCTCAGGTTCAGGTCCATTAAGACTTCCTAGGCTAAGGTTCCTAATTTTTTATTCAATTGTCCAAAGGCCAATGTAAGCGAAAATTGGATGGTCATGGGAAGACTAAAAAGTCTTCCCACATCCCTATCAAGGAGGGGGCGAGCCATGAGAGTAGAGGATGAGAGAGAAACACACACACACTCCAAAGCTCCCCCTTTACACAAAGGGAATATTGGACACATGTCAGGCTCCTACGCCAGTTGCCCCCGAGCTATTTGCTCCATGTAAATCCGGTCCTCAACTATTTTGTCAATTGTTCTATTTCTCTCTCTTTTCAAGTATTGTCAATGCTAAATTAGCTATGTGTAAATTGCTATGTTGCTTTCTCAAATTGAGAACTCTATTTATGCTCGTTGGGAACTTGTTCTTAAAGAAACGCTCACTATGTTATCAATTTCCGCTACACACAAGTTACTAGTGCATTGAATGTTAAACTCTATGTGCCAGCTCTTGTTCACCGCATCACTCCTAGGTGGGATTTGTTACCATACATATGTGGTAGTGATGTGTGTGAATATAGTTAGGATTGCCGAGGCATTTTTTCCCTCACTAGGAGGTTTTTCCCCGTGCATTGTATATACACCCATCATTCTAGGGCTAACTTATCTTTTCATTGTGCACTAAGCAATACTACTCTCTGTTGTGTGCCTTGAGCTTCTTCCATTTCTTCAAGCTGTGTGTGTTTCCCTGAAACCCTATTTCCAATAGTTTCGAAAGCGGGATTATTGACCATGTTGGCCCAGTCCACACAACCAAATCATTTCCTCTCTTCATGTTTGTAGGCTCCATTAAACATGTTGCAAGCTACATGAACCTCTAACAATATGCACTTGGGAACGATGTGTTAACCCATGGAAGGTTGGAACACAATGATCTAAGACACAATCATACGTGCATACTCATGCACAAACTGCAAATGGAAACAAATTGTTAACCCATGGAAGGTTGGAACACAATGATCTAAGACACGATCATACATGCATACTCATGCACAAACTGCAAATGGAAACAAGGTACGAACAAGTCCCATGCATAGCAAAACAAGCTTTGTAGGAAATCTTTGGCAAGTTCTTGGTGTACACAAAGCAGTCGAGGTTGTAGAGAGTTCATGTTTATGTCAAAAAGTCGCCAACCAACAAGCTCTAAATTGTGCCCCATCCCACAAGTCAATGGACACTCTATCTTTACTGAATTAGAGTAGGCGTGACCTCTCTACAACCTCTATTGCTCTACATAAACCAAGAACTTGCCAATGGTTTCCTGAGAAGCTCGTTCTAGTATACATGGGAGCTATTGGTACTTTGTTTGTGCTTCTATTGCATATAGGCATATATGGCCATGTCTTAGCTCATATTGTTTTAGGATTCCATGAGTTAGCACACCATTCCCAAATGCATATTATCGTGGGCCGACCAAAGGTTCAAGCAGCCTACAATAGGTTTAACGGATTCCAAAAACATGAAGAGGAAATGATTGGCTTGTGCACTTGGTCAACATGGTCAATAATCTTGCTTTCAATGATGTGATCCTCATCGGCAGAGATGGTGATCGCCTTTGGGAATTCAACTAGCTCACGGTGTCTTGTCCTCGAGAGCATGCTCATGAATGGAATTATCGTTGAAGCGAAAAACCTAGAGTTTCCCTTCCTTCTATCAAGACATCTTCTCTCCCGTCCATCTTGGAGTGTGTGTGTATATATGGGCACCCTCTCCAAGTGTAGCATATCTCTTCAAAACTCTATGAATTGGAAGAACTTGCCATTTTCCTTCATCTTTGCACACAGCTTGATGAACTTGCTTGATGGACTCAACCATTACATGTCTAAGCACTTGTCAAAGGCAATAGAGATGTTCTCTGATTTTGAATAGTCCTCATCAATGCCAACAAATGAACATCATTATCTATGGAGAATATGAAAGGCTATGTGTGTATACTTGGACATGACCCAAACCAATGGAATGTCGCCATCAGCTTCAACATGGCAAGCCTCATGATTTTATCACTTTTTTTAGCTATGAAAATAAGCTACTACTATAGTAAAAAACAATAGAGGAATACATGATATCACAATGAGCTTGAAAGATGCACTCAAAAATTGTAAGAAGTGGCATATTATCAAAGTTTTTAAGCCACAATGACCATCTAAGTATGTTTAAATTTGCATACAATGTCTCAATGATCATTGCATACGAGTATGAAATGGTAGAAGTATGTTTAAAACTATGGTCTAAATTATCGTGGAAGGGTGATGTGTAAACAAAATCAAACATTTGTCCATTCAGATGCTAGATGACTTAAATATGTTAAGAAAATTTCACTTGTATCTATTCAAAATCTACTAAAGAACTCCTTGTTGAGGACGTCAAGATTGTTGTTAGGGTTATGCAATAGCTTCTACTTCTGTAAACTGCCTCCATGAGTCTTGCAATGAAGACATTTCCTTGCCTTAGGCACCTCCCACTTGGGAGGGGTAAGCTCTTATACAAGATAGAGAAGACATTTGATGTGTGGAGGGGAGGGGAGGGTAACTCAAAACACACACAAAGGGAGAGGGTTAAGAAAGGAAATCTAATTAGGGTGCAACTAGTGGAGGGGAGGGGAGGGTCCCCCCCTCGGCCCGCCCATAACAAGGTGAAAAGTCACAATGGCCTACATAAGAGGATGAGAAAGAGTGTGTGCAACCCACCACTCGTTTCCCCTCTTTATAAAACTACGAAATCAAATGTTGACTATCTCTCATCGACAAGTTCACGATTTTCTCCCAAAAGTTCAATGCTTTACTAAGCCTTATGCAGGCCAAAAATTGCACGTTCGGTGAACTTTAAATTTGTGTACACCTCTTGATATAGTTAATTTGGTAGGCACAAAGCATTGATAAGCTTCATGAATTCACATGAGCTTATAAAACACATAAATGCTGTAATTTAAGTATTCCAATAGGCTATTTCAATGAATGTGTACTGTTTCAATGTTTTACTTATGCCAACAGGAAGAGAAGCTATATTGACATGTTTGTGCTTGGAAAGTTGGAAAACTCTACTTCTTCCTCACATGGGTGTTGTCATATATTCTTTTATTTCAATAGTAACATATATAGCATAAAATGAATAAATAAATAGTAATCAAAACAAATTGCATGATATAGAAAACACAACTACTGCGCTTTAAATTACTTACCGTTATCACCCAATAAATACTAATTCAATTAAATTATCAGTTTACAATCATGATTTTTGGTTGATTAGCCTCTAAGAGTATAGCTAATAACCACACCAAAGTCCCTTCACAATTCTTCATAAAATTTTCATTAAATCAATGTTGAAAATCCAAAGAGCCACCTTGCAATTGTATTCCAATCAGAACATTTTTAGGTTGAACCATATAGTTACTCCCACTAGTGGCTTTTTTTTTTATGGTGCGGTCACGGTTTTAGACATTTTTGTTGGGCATGTTCGTGTGTACCCTAGAAGCTCAACCTCGAAAGTGTCTATGTGAAAAAGGATAATATTTATCCCACCATCCAAACCTGACCCTAGCTCCTACAATCAAGAACTAGAAGGGAAGGTCATTGGGGACCGACAAGCGTTTGAAACTATTTGAACGTTCCCGAGTTGGAGACATCCTGTTAAAAATAAACAAAATAAGCAATGATGTTGTTGGGCCATGAATTACCCCATTAAAAGTCATGCATACCTTGTTCTCTCTCTTTTGAATATTATCTCTCATAAACGCACCTCTTATTGGAAATTTGTATTGTTTCCGTCTTGAGGACATGCAATAGAGCTTGGGAACTCTCCAAAATCTGAATAATTTGTGCAAAAAATTTATTGTTAGAAGTTGAAGCTTTGAGCTCGAGTAAGATAGATGTAATTTTTAAAAAAACTTGAATCTAGCAACTTATTGCAAGTGTGAGTGTGGGTCTGATGTGTGTGTGTGTGTGTGTGCGCGCGCGCAAGCACGCAGGAGGGAGAGAGAGAGAGAGAGAGAGATCTGTCTGACAAGTCTTGAACTCGAGACCTATTACTAAAGAGGAAATTTGCATTACCAATCTACCACCTTGAGTGATATAAAAAAGTTATTCAAGTTTCCTCTTCTTATTCACACACAAACACACACACACACACACACACACACACACACACACACACATATATTGAAGCATTCTTACATGAGACTAAAGCCTATGACTAACTTAGAACTACAATTTCATAAGTTGTCTGCACACCCATGAAAATGTTGCCAATGCTTGGATGGCCTACAACAAGAGGCTGTTTTCAGCTTTTGGCAAGAGCTGATGCCATAGTTACCCGGAACGGGAAATCGGAATGGGGAATGGGGAACGGCAACATGCATGAAATGCCATTCCCTGTTTTGGATACTCACGTTTGAAACATGGAACGGGAAATTGGGATGGGAACAGGGAACAGAGACTTGAAAATGGCCATTTCCTGTAACTATGGCTGATGCACCCCATAGCACAACATTCCTCGAATGCAGTTACGTCGTTTCTATCCTGAACCTGATGCCAATACAAATTGTTTTGTTTTCTGTAGAAACTATGAAAAACCCTTCGCTAATCTGTATTTAGGTCAATTCTAAAAATCCTGTGGTTGGTAAAAGGTCGTGTGTTTTTATTACACAACAAGTCTGACCATAGACAATTTGAATACCTCGATTTGAGAAAAATAGAGTAAGAAATGAGAGGAGGTGTGTGTGTAAGAATGAGAAATCATTTTGTGGAAGCACCCCTTTGTTGGAATTCTAAATGCATCACTGCAAATGTTCGACACACGTTATCACAATCCTTCTGCTATGCAGAATACAAATTCCTATGTATCCATTTGAATTATACCTAAAGCAAGGAGATGCACGATTGTACTCATGACTTGGGAACGATGCAAATCAAAATAGCCACAGCAAGGTAACTCCACGATGATGCAACGAGCAATTGCATAGAAAAGAAGTGGCAGATACCTTTAAAAATATCAAAAACATCATGTTTAGTGGACGGCACGGTCCAGCTGCCAACTTCAACTGCTCATAACTCATAGACCATAGGGGCGTTCAGGGTGTGCTTTAGCTCACCTTAAAGACAACAGGAAAACACTTTGGTTGCATGAGTTTACACATGATCAATGGTTGCATAGCAAGCCTATATATGATAAGTGATTGCATGGCAAGTCACTTGGCAGCTGTTCCATCGACACTTACCAAGAAGAGGAGTATGAAGACGTTGAGGAAGAGGTCAAGCTTGCACTTTCAAAAGAAGACACCAATGGTCATGTGATGAAACCCCAGACAGTGATGATGAAAGGAGGGCTGAGAAAGTTTAAGGTCTAATGATTATTGCTCGAGCATGCAACTCAATTATGTAACAGAGCACGCACTAGAAGATGTTGCAATCAAAGCGTCGGATATATGTAGAAGCAGATGAAGAAGGCAAGGATAAAGAATCTCTTCTTTTCAGGATCAAGCAAGGACAAACAAGTATTTCAAGAAGGGGTTTCAGATCTGTAAAGCCCATGGATGATTGTTTGTTGTAGGCTGTAGCCTATGCGAGTCAATTTATGACAAAGCCAGAGACAATTTTTGCTGATGTGAGTGCCAGAGAATTGGCCTTGCCTCATTTGCAAGAAGCCAAGACAATCGAGAATTGGCTAGATTACATGCAGATGATTTCCTTTGGCTTGTTGCTATACACTCACGGATATATATGAGCGCATCAAAGGTGCAAGCCAAGAGTAGGTGCATCAAGATCCTATTGAAGGATGATGCCAGTCATGTTTGTAGAGCAGATCACGCACAGTTCTCGATTAGGAAAGGTGGCGATGGCGATACAAGAACTCCTTTGTGTCAGATTCTTCTAACAAAGGAGCTGCTGTTGGTGCAAGCAACAAACAAATGATATTGAAGGCAAAGAAGGACTATGACATATCCAACTGTTGGCTTTTCAACAACCTTCGCACATGGTTTTAAAGAATGATCACATGGGTATCTGCAAGAGCAGTGAAATGGCAAATAACCCTCAAATTTGGGAGATATACCTTGATACCTTTGGCTTTATAACTTCTAGCAAAAAAGCTGAGTCAAGCTATTTCAGCAATTGATTTGGTGCAGTCAATTTTGTGTTTTGTAACTAGTACACCCAAGGTACTGAGCTGAAAGTACTCTGCCCGTAACTTTTATGAGAGATGAATGTTTGCAGCATTGTACTAATTAATGCATCAGCGGGTACATCCCGATGAGTTTGATGTGAAAGGTCAAACTCGGATATAATGACCAATTAGTGTAGAACTAGTTTATCAGTACGTTTTGACGAGTTGCTGTGAAATGTCAGACCAGGATGTGATGGCTAGTGATTGGAATTTGGATGAGTTTAATGTCAAATGTTGGACCAGGAGTCAAAATCTGATGTGAAATGTTGAATCAAGATGCAGTCCAACGTAAACTGTTGGGTCTGCATGTGAAATCCACAATGAAATGTTGAACTACATGTGTAGATGCATGCTTTATGCGTTTATGTGCCATAATGAGTGTTGTCTAGTTGATTAGGTTTTACAAGTGTAATCGAGTGCAATTACTCTTCTTTTAAGAGGTGGGTATGTCACCAATTGATGACATGGCAAGCTGTCTGTACGAGAGGAACTTGCTGGCATAGCATGCTTATGGTAGGTTGATGATAGCAGCTGATGGCATGGCAGGCCAATAATGTGGATGTGGCAAGCTAATAACCTTGCGGGCTGACGTGGTAGGCTGCATGTGCAGTTGTTCCACAGCAGGTAGCTACGTGCACTAATTCTATGGCAAGTTGACACATGGCCAGTCGTTGCATAGCACGTCTACACATGGTAGGTGATTGTATGGCAAGTTTCCTCTTGGCAGGTGTTGTTGCATGAGAAGACTCTGGCTCAATTGCTTTTGGAAATTGCCAGACCAGTGGCTTATCATTTTTACAAGACTTCAAAGAGGCTCAATTCGGAGCTACCTTAAGTGTTTATTTAAGAGCTTAAGCCATTTCCAAAACAGTTTCTAGAACCACGTTCTTGGGAGACTCGCTCTCTCTCACTCATTCTATAATCATCATCTGACATGGGATGATGACTTTGATTTTATCTATTGCACTATGTTATGAGCTGAATTCCATCTTCAGTGTGCTGAAAGTTGAAGCATGTTGTCTTTCACCGCCAGGTTAGTGGACCATGCCGGTTTCACCTCAGGGAGGACGACCCATTTCCGTCTTTGGAGGATGTCATCAACTCTCTTCAAGACAGAGGACAGATATTGGAGATGTTCATTGTGGCTTCTGCGAGAAATTTCAGCAGTGACTTGTTTCAATTCGCTGCATTTTTGCATCAGCCTCAATTTCGAAGATTCTGCCACAAAATCCCTTATTCTCTACATCCATCTTCGCAGGATCTCAACTCTGCTAGCAACCCTCTTGATTGGAAGTTTCTCACAGGAAATGTCACAAATTGGTGACGTGGCAGGCCCCCTGATACACACGCACACACGCACTGCTGACATGGCAGCAGGCCAGAAAAGTTAAAACACGCCGACAGGCTGACGTGGCAGTCCGTATGATTTCCGTAAAACACGCTGGGCTGATGACGTGGCAGTCCGTACAATTTCCGCAAATTACGATGGCCAGCTTTTGGGCATAATGCTTTTGAGTTGAAGCTTTTGAGATTTTGGGGCTCTACTTTTTGGGCATCCCTTGTAACAATAAATTAGTCTAATGGGCCCTCATTCTTGTCACAAGACGGGCACCACGTGCCAATAGAAAAGAACAGACTGTTAGCACTTCAATAACAACTGAACTGAGAGAGAGAGAGAGAGAGAGAGAGAGAAGACACGCGACACGGAGTGGCGGAATTCCACCCCAGAGAGTATTGGCCCCAAACCTTGGCGCCCCTTTCGGTATTTCTTTATATTGCATCAACACAGTACAAGCCGGTACTCCAGACTCTGCACCTTCTCAAGGAAGCATGTCAGAGAATGAGCCCATGGCCTCATATCTAAAGGCCCTAGGCCCCAAAAGCAGTTTACATGAAAAGCCTTCAAAACTCAAAAGCTTCTAGTCCAAAAGCAATGCCAAAAAGCTGCCAACGCGTTTTGTGGAATTCCGTACAACTGCCACGTCATCACTCAACGCAAAACGCGGAGCGTCTGAACAACTGCCACGTCATCAGTTTGTGTGTGTGTGTGTGTGTGTGTGTGTGTGTGTGTGTGTGTGTGTGCGTGCTGCTTTATTTTAATCCCTTTATGTCAATGGGGCCCCATCGGACACGGTCCCCATAAGTTGGTAGGACTTCTTCTTCTGCTACTTGTTCTTCTTATGGTTTAGGCCCCTTGGCCGGCATCTGCAAGTTGGCTCCATTCTTCAGGGCTTTGACACATCAGCAGTTTGTGACATCTCCCCTTCTTGAAAGAGAGTAATCGTCTGAGATTACAACATATCTGCAAACAAATCAAGTTAGCTCAAAAAATTTGCAGGGTTATTCCGAGGGACAATCAGTTTGCTCTTTTTGTTAAGGAGTTGGCTTCTCCTTTTGGCTCTTCTGATCAAGGAGTTGACTTCTCCTTTCGTCCAGATCGGAACTCTTGATATTCCGGCGTAGTAAAATTAGCC
This sequence comes from Adiantum capillus-veneris, assembly GCF_014529385.1. Taxonomy (NCBI): domain Eukaryota; kingdom Viridiplantae; phylum Streptophyta; class Polypodiopsida; order Polypodiales; family Pteridaceae; genus Adiantum; species Adiantum capillus-veneris. The sequence continues at coordinate 55,670,604 of NC_140960.1, forward strand.
ATCATACCCAAACCGCACTGATCTTCCACGGGTGTCTTGATGCACTAAAATTACATACCCATGCAATCTCATCCAATTAGGAATATTTAGTGGTTGGCACATCACAATGCAACACAAATGCTCACATATGCATGTTACAAGACATAGAAACAAAGCCGCCAATGAACACTCCCCCTGCAAATAACCATCCAGGTCCAGGCCATGAGCTGTTCAACAACTCCCTCATCACTCCTCCCACAAATGACCTAAAAAGGTTCGGGCCGTGAGATATAGAGGCCCTTTACAACCAAACGCCCCCCAGACCGTAGCCTGCATCGTTTGGAGGTGCTAAGAGCAACCATGCTCAGACTTCTTAATACTCCCCCCGTAAATAACCACAAGGGTCCGGGCCATGAGCAAAAACAGCACTTTTCAATCATTTCAGTGACAGGGTTGTTGGAATCCGAATCTCTGCTTGTGCTACCTGATGAACTACCAACATCTTTGATCGGCTCGGGTTTCGAGGTAAGTACCTGCAGGACCAACTCTTGCATGCGTTGGTCTCTCTGCGCCTCACGCTCTAACTCCAAGGCCACTCGTCTTTCTTCAGCGGCCAAGCGCGCTTGCTCACGCTCACGCTCAAAGGCTAACCTTCATTCGTCGCGCTCGCGCTCCAAGGTAGCGCATTGCGCCTCTTGTTGGCATCATATCCATCATCGACTTGACCAAAGCCTCCATCGGATTTGGTGCAAACCGTGGCGTAGATGGGGAAGGGGGAGGGTCGGAAAAACCTCCTAGTGGGGAAAATTCTTCTTCACCACCTTCATGCTCATCACCTTCATGCAAAAAATCCATTCCGCTTCGGGTGATGACCATACACTGAGATCTTGGGTTCTTAAGTTCACGAGGAACTTGGGTTCTTGAGGTTCTTGGGTTCTTGGGTTCTTGAGTCCTTGAGTTCTTGAGGTTCTTGAAGTCTTTCTTAAGCTTGCAATCTGTGCTAGAGAAGGATCTTCTCTTACTGAGCTCTACTCTTTCCTACGGGTGCACCCCTTGGTGGCCTTGCGCTCACACCAATGTTGCTTTTTCCCACCTCACATCGATTGACCGGCCGCTAAGTGCACGGTCTGCTCTCAATGAGTGAAAGAGGAACAAGGGGAGGCCGAACAAGCCCTTCTTTCTTGGGTTACCTGTCACTCTTCAAAAACACGATTAGGAATCAACATGCCCAAGTGGACTTGGGTTACGTGCCACCGCAACAAGCAAAAAAATTCTTGTGGTTCTTTCCTTGAGTGATACAAAACACTGCCAAAGCTCTAATACCAATGTAAGATGCAGCGGAAGTGAATGTTGAACTTTGCTCAAGATGAGTGCTCCGAACTGTGCTCAAGGGTTCCTTTTACTCAGTGTAACAGGGAATGGGCGGAACACAGCCCAAATGTTCCGAAACAGCGTTCCGGACGAGTCCCATACCCGAAACAGAGTCGGGAATGAAACACCGTTCCGGAACAGGGTGTAACCGGAACGGTGAAACGGAAAGGGGGAAACAAGGCGGAACGCAAGGTAGAACGAGCAAAAGTAGGCATTTGGGGGCAGATTTGGGGCTATTTGGGGGGACATATTTGGGCAGTTTGAGGACAGGTTTGGGAACAGATTTGGGAACAGTTTTGGGATTGTTTAGGAGTTGATTTGGGACTAAGCTGAATGGAGGTAATTCAAGCCTTACTTTAGTCGACCGTTCCGGCCCCGTTCCCGTTCCGGGCCCCCGTCCCCCTCCTCCTCCTCGTTCCCGTCCCGTTTCGCACCCTCCTGTTCCCGTTCCATATTCCCGTTCCGAGTAACTATGCTTTTACTTATGGAAGGGAGAGCCTTCCGTTCCTTTAGTGAGAGAGTGCAAATGATCACAAACAAAGTGGATAAACACTGTGAATAAAGGTGTTGAGACTGAGAGATAGAGAGAGAAGAATACGACACCAGAATGTTGTCAAACCCTCCTCCAAGGGCCCCACTCTCTATGACGAGAGAGGTCTATGCTATTGATTGCACAAATCTCGTACAATGGTCTAAACACAATGGACTTGCCGACGATGAGGACGACGAAGAGACGGGCTGAAAACTGAAAATGCTAGGGACTGAAATCTACAAATCTTGTATCTGCTGAATTCTGACTCTATGTCAGTGACGACGACGCGACGACAATGCGCTGAAAACGCAGATGCTGAAATCTGAGAATAGCGGGCTGAATCTGCAAACGCTGGCTGATCTGGCCGTGTGGCGAGGATCTGCTGCGGGAAGGTGAGATCTGCGAGGTTTGGGGGCTGCGGTACGGAATCTAACTGCTGAAAATGCAAAACGCTGATGCAAGCGAAGGTTCTGTCGCCGAGAATCTGCAAAACACTGACGGTAGTCTGCAATTGCAAAAGCACTAGGTTGATCTGCTATCTGTTGCAAAGACGCTAGAGAATCTGCTGTGAATCTGCTAACGCCAGGCTAATCTGCAAGTTGCAAACGTTGGGGCTGATCTGCAAATGCTGAAAACACTAGGCTGTCTTGATGGCTGAAAAATGCTAGGAGTTCCTGCCGGGGGTCTTGCCGAGAAGGTGCACTGCCAGACACTAGGTCCCTGCTGCCTCTTCTGCCATAAAGTGTTAGCGCTAATTTTCTTATATATATCCTTAGCCAAATTGCCCTACCCAGTTTCCCAACAAAGTCACTTAATAATATATAATAAGTGAAAAATGGCTAAAATAGGGAAAATGGGTTCTATGCACTGTAAAATGCTCCTGATGGGTATTGACTGTAATCTGATGATCATGTTGTGTGCAACCAAAGGAAATGCAACTACTCTAAGTGTCTGGACATGCATGGTCTGCGAACAGACTCACAAAGGTGCCAGAACACTTCCTAAGCTAATTGAACCCTTGTCATGAAGTAGCTTGTCGACATACACATAGGGGCATGTGACACTTTCTAAATTTCAGCATTGGATTCATCATCCAAACAGCAAAAACAACTCCCCTAGCATTTTTCTATGATGCGTTTTTGGACACGACTATTTTTTCAGTCCCTAACCCGGATTAATAATTGTTGCCCACTCCCCTAGCGTTTTTCTATGGTGCGTTTTTTGGCACCATTATTTTTCAGTCCCTAACCCGGACTAATAATTGTTGCCTATAGTTTGTGTGAGAGTGCGTGTGTGCGAGAGAGAGAGAGAGAGAGAGAGAGAGAGAGAGAGAGAGAGAGAGAGAGAGAGAGAGAGACACACACAAAAACGATGGTGTGTGGAAGAGGGGGCGGTCAGCACTGACTACCAGAGCAAGAGACCCAAGACAATGATCAGATGCTAATGAAATGCTTGCCTCCAATCCTCCGGTGTCTAACCAAAACAGAATCCGCACCAACACCACCACCAAACCACATCTCGGTGTGGCTCTCAATGTGAATGAGCTGGGAGTGTCCCTGCCCAGGTTGGGGGGTAAGTCTGTTGTAAGGTTACCGAGGGTGAGTGTAAGAAACTTTGAAGGTAGCAATCCAAATGATCAGGAGTGTGGAAGAGCAACTGCATTACCATCCAAGCCAAGCTCCGGGTGACTCCGGATGCAGTCACGGGATGCCTGATCTCCCGCATCTCGCGAGTAAACTCTCCAAGAGAGTCCAAAGAACTTAAGCCCCACTCTAGTTAGTAGATCCAAGCAATGAACTTGTCCAAGAAGAGATCGAAGATCATCTCCCTAAGTCCACGTAGATGCTCCGTTGTAAGCAAGAGATCTGACATGTCGAGGTCAAGTGGTAAGTGTCTATGCCTTCTAGGCCCCTCGATCGGGTTCCATCCTTTAGACCATGCCACATCATCACTTTGTGAAACATAGGACAACACCTAGCCCAGTAGATATCGACTCTAAGTACTCACGCACTAGATTGCACACATCTAGAACTTGCACAAAGCCGACAATCATTAAACATTCACATCATTATCCCCGTCGAGCTCTCAGATGAGAATCATGATCATTGTAACTTATTTAGCAATCACATCCAAACCGCGTTGAACTTTTCATGGATGTCTTGATCTACTAAATCTCGTTACTATCACATTCACATCACTAGTCAGGTGACTAGATAAAATGTTGCAGTCATTTCAAATTTCCAACACGTACTCAAAAACAATACACATGAGAGAGCACATGTAACAAATTCATTTTAAGAATTCTCGTTTTAAATGTACATCTTTTCATAGAGTCATTCAGCAAAACAATGTCAGGTTGTCAGTATCCTTGAAATCTCAAGGAGAAATAGACGACTTTAACTGGTGACCTAGGAGTGGAGTGGCTCCCCTTTGGTGCAGTCCGCGCTACACCAGATTCAACCTACCGATTCATCAGTAACTTTTGGAATAGTTGGAGCTAAACCAAAAGCCTCAAGGTAAAGCTCTAGTATCTGGCAAGAATCTACTAAGTCCTCCTCCATCCACATGACATTACAAGCCGGATAATTCTTGAACTTGACCAAATATCTGTTGCAATGAACCACCTCACTATGCCTACACTCCTATCTTTGGTATCGGAGGAGACTAATGCCACCAGAATATTCAAAGAACCAATACTAATACTCGAGGGTCTACTACAATGGGCCAATATCACTCCTCAGATCCTAATACAGCAGAAACAAGGAACCCCCTCCCAGAGCCACAATCTCCAATCTCAACAAACAAGCAGACCAACAAGGCAACGTTTCCCCAATAGACTCCCAACCAATTGCATCAGTGGATATCAGAGTCCATCTAAAAACACATCAAAAGTGATGTAATAATCCCCTGAGAAGCTACTGAAAAAACATAAAACCACATCTGACTATTGTTGGTGTGTGAATCACATCACATATGGGTAGGCATGTCTAAAGCCAAAACTGACACCGATCTGCTGGAATCGCATCGTCAATCTCTCCTAGTCTGACAAAAATTCCCCTGCAAATAGAGTAATGCTCTGTATTGAAATTGGTATCCAAGCATCTATATTGCATTAATGACTGAGACATGGAAAACACTAGACTGGTGTCCCAGCTAGCCCAATCACTATGAGCCCAGACTCCGCTCACCCAGCTTACGGCCCTCATGATCTCAAACGCAAGAGCATAAGAGTTCCATATCAAGGGCTCTCTCTCTCTCTCTCTCTCTCTCTCTCTCTCTCTCAAAGTCAGCCCTGGTTGCCCCCCTAGTTTTGTTCCAAGGGCAGATTTCCCTCTCCTTCTCTGTCTATTTAGGTTTCATGTATGCATATTTGTAAAACGTGTATCCATATAAGTACAGTTTGTATGATAATGAACAGTGTAGAGGATTTGAAGCAAAAAAGGGGGAGAGAGAGAGAGAGAGAGAGAGAGACACACACCTTGCCATAGGCAGCTTCCACCTCCTCAATGGTCTTGTCGTAGTTGCTAGCAAAAGCATATTTGCGGGATAAGCTGTCATCAATCTCTGCCAGCCTCTTTGTGAGCACGACCAAGTCCTTTTGGATGCTGGCCTTCTCTTCCTCTTCCACCTGGACCTGTGCTTTCATTTCCTCGCGTTCCTCTCGGAGCTCTTCAATTCCTAAATATATTATTGCTATACACCATGTTTTTATCTGATCGCGCGCCCGCATACACACACACACACACACACACACACACACACACTTTCATGCACGCACGCATGCCTGTGCATGCACGTGCAGAACCACACACACGCTCATGCTCACAGATACAGCGCATTTGGAATACGTTGAATCAGCTCGCCCGTGCAGTTGTTGGGTGGTAAGCCTTTCATCATGCGCACTCTGCTGCAATTGCTGCCACTGCTGCTGCACGAGCATTCCATACCTCTGTCCACCTGCGACAAATCAAACTCATGATGCGTTTGTGCGAGGGCTGCAAAATGTTCACGTTTTACCTGCGAGCTCTCACGTCGTTGCTCGAGCTCCCTTTCTCTGCTGAGGCTCACCCATTCGCCTCCGCTGCTGCTGCTTCCTTCTCTCTCTCTCTCTCTCTCTCTCTCTCTCTCTCTCTCTGTGTGTGTGTCTGGAGCTCGATGAAAGGACGCCGCTGCGCTGATCAAAGGTCACGCTGCCTATTCACAACGAAAGCGTCTGCCACGTCACATTGTCTATTGGGTGTGGAAGTCGTAAGCAATAATAACACTGGTCATTGCTCATTGCTCATCTCAATTTTGTTACTGGTTAGGTGTGTAACACCTCAAGAGATATAAAATTGTTTGGAACTCGTGGGCTATTTTCAGCCAACTTATTCGGTCCCCTTTCAATAAGTGGAATCTAGATAGATTCTTTCCTCAATTTTGTAAGAGAAGAGTTTCTCAAAGACAAAGGGAGATCCCATCGTCCTCTACACCTCTCTGCGGTGCCCTGCAATGCGCATATATCCCTTCTTCCTCACGCACTGAACCCCATACCTTCTCGCTCCGTCAGGCCCTGTGATCCTCTGCCCTGCAAGTTTGCAACGTGCCCCTTGGGGTTCGTCCATTGCTACTTCCTGCGAAGCTTCCCCCTCCATGCACCGCATTCCCACGCTGGGCTTGTTCTTCTGCTTCCCACTTCCTAAGCTCTAAGATAGAGAGATTCCAGCCTTCCCCCCCCTTGTTGATGCACTCCAAGCCTCGAGCACTCATCCCAACCCCCTAACCCCTGGGTTTGTCCATTGCTATTGCCGCAGCTTCGCCCTCGATGCAGCGCATTTCTATCCTCTTGCACACGAGCCCCTTGTTGAGCACACGCAGATGCACGCATCATCGACAGGAAACTCAAGACAGACAGACATAAGACTCAAGACAGGCAGATTTTTTTCCAAAAAAACGGCCACCTCTTGCGACTCGAAGGCTTAGATTTTCTGAACCTTTTTACTTTTTCACGATTGAGACCCGTTCTTGAGTGCGTAGTTGTCACAAATTACCTCTCCATTATGTCTAAAAATGAAGCGATTCATCTCCAAAGCCTACATAACCAACCCAATATCTAGTTTTAGCCTCTTATATTGATAGACAATCGGTCTTCTTATGAAAACCTACAATTTTTTTTATCTTTGGAGAATTTTAATCTCACGACTTGGGGTATTTTGGGAATTCTGAAAAATTTTAGGGGCATTTTGGGAAATCCTGACAAAATATTAAGGATTTGAGGGGTGTTTTGGGAATTTCCACAAATTAGAGGGGACTTTTGGTGATTTCCCTTAAAAGAAACACCGTTCTTCGGGGCAAACTTGAAATTCTCTCGATTTTAGGTCAAAATTTGAAGCTTCCGTCGATAATTGCACTAAAACTTGTGTAAATCTTCCAATCACTCAAAATCCCAACCTCGAGCAACAGGCCACTCCTCATCTCAAGCTGGCTGCTTATCTTGCGTGCTACGACCTGCCTCGCTTGAATTCAAGCATTCCCACTCACTGGCAATCAGAAACCAAATCCTGCCTCCCCTTGGCACCGTGTCTCCCTCTGCCTGCGTTGTCCACCCCCTCTTCTGTGCTGCGCCCAAAACTTGCCATGGCAAAAAGGTATTTTGGGAATTTAATAAATTTGAAGGATATTTTGAGATTTCCACAAATTAGAGCAAGGAGCAGTATTATGGGAATTTTTCCTAGAAAGAACCACAATGAGAATAACCAATCTAGAGAGAGAGTGAGAGAGAGAGAGAAGAAGAAGAGAGTTTTAACGTCGTAGGATCTTAAAGATCTAACCGACTATGAGTTGAACTCAAGACATGTTATTCAAGAGAAAAATGGCATAATCGCGAGCAAACCGGAAGTGGCCAATGTCGTTGACGATTCTAATCTCGCACTCCCACAAGAAAATGCGGCTCGAGGGATATTTTGAACATTTTCACAAATAAAAGGAGTGTTTAAGTCATTTTCAAAGGAAAAACTTGGCCTTTCCTTTTCGCTTTCTCCTAAGCCCAAGGATCTTTCAAGATTCTTATTAAAAAGACATGGGTGCAAACCTATTATGCACCAAGTTGAGAAAGTAGTGTCTCCCATACCCAAGCAAGGCCACACTCTTGCATGCCAAATTATTGCTCGACTTTAGTATCCTAGCCATCCTAGCATGATAGAAACATCTAGTTCTGTTAATCCTGCTTGGTAATATCTAACAAGAAGGAATGAATTCTTAATAATTTACTATTTCAAGGATGCATCAATACTTTTGCATGTCAATTCATTGCTTGACTTGAGGGTCCTAATTATCTATGTGCTGGTAGGACCTCCCAATTTTGCAAAGTGGTGTATTAGATAGAAATTTAGGAGATGCCTTGTGTGGCTTTGAAGGGAAAAGTGGAGATGTTGATGCGTGATAGAGAGAGGGAGACATGGAGAGAGCAGGAGAGTGATTTTATGCCCCAATTTTTTTTTGGTGTTGGCACGTGACAAAGAGGGGAGACAGGAGGGGAGTGATTTTATGCTGCAATTTTTTACATTGGTGAAATTTAATCTTGTAGCAAAACAACTAGGCATGCGAGGGTTGGCGCTTCGAGATTTTTTCCTCCTTTGTCATGATGGTATCTGACAAGCCTAGGGTGCAGATGGCAAAGTGAGGGAGTGATGGCACATATATATATATATATATATATATATATATATATATATATAGAGAGAGAGAGAGAGAGAGAGAGAGAGACATCCCATCAATGTTGGAGAAAAATGTCTCGGCTTAATATCGTGTCGTTTTCAATTTCAAAAATGTCGGTTGAGGGCAAGGGGAAAAGGAGAAATTCCGTCTTAAAATAGAGAAAAATAGTGTAAATTTTTTTTAAAAAAATCAGTTCGTCTAAGATGGGTTTGAGGTAGCTCAAAAATATCGGTTGAGGGGAAGTACAAAAGAATAAAACTGATTTTCTAAAAATTCTCTTTGGCAAATTCAAGGAAAGGAGCATTGTATGTTTAGAAATGTGATTTTTCCCGAACAGTGGTTAGAGGCAGAGAGAGAGAGAGAGAGAGAGAGAGAGAGAGAGAGAGAGAGAGAGAGAGAGAGAGAGAGAGAGAGATAACATGTGTCAAGAGCAGCGCCGACAAACCAGGTAGAGAGACTTAGAAAGGGAGATACTTTCTTTGTGCAAGCGACACGAGGTGACGAGGAGGAGCTCTGCGGGTGGGTACGCCGGGTACCCCTGCTAAGCAATAAAGCAAAGATGCTATGCTGGATTGAGGGGCTGAGCTCAGAGAACCGCCTATCCTGCAATTAGGCATGTTTGACCTCGTGGAGCAGAGGACGAGCACGACGGCTTTGTGGAGCGCTGGCCAGATTCCCATGAAGGATAAGCACCAAAAACCAGGGTAGATGGCACTTGCACAGATCGACGGAGAGAGAGAGAGAGAGAGAGAGACAAATGCCATCTCGTCGCTGCTTGGTGATGCGCAGGGTTTATGGGAGGGCTGCAGGTGCAGAGTATGCACAGAAATGGCAGAGCAAACGAACAAGGACGAGGGTTGGACGGCTGGCGTGCGATGGTGGGCCGAGCATGGAGCAGACCTGGAGGAGGTCCTGTTCAGAAGTTGGGGCAGGGGGGGCGGGGGCGGCGCCTCAGTGGAGATGGTGCTCAGCAGCTGCTGTGTGCAGGCAGGGCTCACAACGCAGCGATGGCGACGGTCGAGGGAAGAGAGAGGAGAGAGAGATAGGCATTTTACGTCTTTGGGGAGGGAGGGAGGAAGGGATCTGGCGAGATTTCGTTTAAAAGTGGAACGTAGACCGAGTAGGTATAGCCATTAACCAATATATGTGTGCACCACAGCAGAAAAGAAGAAAATCGTAGATTCCTAACTAGATTCTCTCTCTCTCTCTCTCTCTCTCTCTCTCTCTCTCTCTCTCTCTCCCTATTTCTCTGAGTTGAGGCAACCACGATGAGATTAAGGAGTTGTTGCGGTTATTTGCAAACACCCGGTTAGTGGGGGGGAGGGGGGGGGGGGGGGGGGGGGGGGGGGGCACACATAGTGCAAAGGTGTAGCAAGACACGGCACGTAGCGACATTTTCTGGGGTAGGGAATATAAGTACGAGCACTGGGCAAGCGAATTTTGGAAGGTTGGGGTGGGGGAATCTTGTTAATTAATATCTTTTTTATCATCCAAGCCATTTATGTGCCAGTAGGCGCTCCCAATTTTGGCAAGCAGGTCTAATACACGGAATCTGTGCAGATGCTTTGTGGTTTATGTGGATTAATCGAAAATCCAGCACTGCGTGTCATGCAAGGCTTGGCTCCCTCTGACGCGTTGCACCTAGGCTCCAGCAAGGCAGGGCGGCTCCAACAAGGCAGGCCTATATTTGTTGGCTGCATGTGTCTGGCATTGTCGCTGACGGCTAGTGGTGGCTGCGTTTCTCTGCGACTCTTCATGAGGCCTAAAACTGCTGACGTAAGTCCTGTCTTGTTTCCTTCTGCTACTGTTGACACACCTATTGGTTGTTAGTGTCTGTGTTTAGCTACCTGCTGATGAAAGAGCGTTGTTGTCTTCTTCTGCTGCTGTTGAGAGCAGCTATTGGTTATTACTCTCTGTGTTTAGCTATTGCACGTCATGAAGCAAGTCGTCATGTTATTACAGTGTGTGTTTAGCTACTGCAGTTCATGGCGTAGGTCGTCAAGTAAGTGTATGTGTGACAGACGTGTTGTTTCAATGGTCTTTGGTTCTTTTGGTGTAGTGAGCCCGGTTTTGCTTCTACATGGTTTGTGTTTTCGTCTTGTTGCTGGGTTGACGATAGGTGTTTCGCATTGGTGTTGTTCTTGTAGGTGTGAACAATGGGCAGGCTAAAGTCTGAGGCACGAGGGAAAGGGAAGCAAGGTGTCACCAATACTGAAGGCTACAATGTTGGCTCCTCGAAACGAAGAAACCAGAGGCGAGAGTAATGGAAGTCAGTGTTACTATATCGGTCGGTGGTGACGATGTAGACATAGGGTTGTTGGGGTGCATGCGGTTGTTTCTTGAAAGAGAAACATTAGCTGGACTGTGCGCATTGGAGAGAGGAGGATCCCTATTGCACCTTCATTTGCAAATGGTTGTCCGTCTTGAAGGAGTACGAGCGGAAGTGCGACGCGAGAGAGAGTGCGAGAAGAAGAGCTCGACAATATGGTGAACTCGCTCTACTGTAATGTGTAGAGCATAGTGAGTTCTTATTAGGTTTTTACAAAAGAATATGTGTACATACCTGGCGGCCCGCCCACTCACCTGGGCGACCACATTGGGCTTTATACCCCAACAACCTCCCACTTAAAGTCCAATGTGGTACTTTAAGTGTGAGAGAAGCTACTATACAAGCTAATATACAAGAGATGTAGAGAAGTGATGTACTACCCTACACCTAACTGCTTGCGAAAATGCGCAAAGCTCTCTGAGGGAAGTCCTTTTGTAAGTAGATCAGCAGGATTTTCTGTGGTGTGAACTTTGACAAGCTGAAGTTGCTTATCCTCGAGCATTTCCCTGATGAAATGATACTTCACATCCACATGCTTTGTCTTTGAGTGATAAACTGGATTGCGAGCCAATTGTATAGCACTTTGACTATCACAATATAACACAGGCATCTCTTCTTTGATTCCCAAATTTGTTACTAGTCGATTAAGCCAAATTGATTCTTTGCATGCCTCTGATGTTGCAACATATTCAACCTCTGTAGTAGACTGAGTAACACAATCTTGTAATCTACAATGCCATGATACTACTCCACCAGCCAATGTAAAGACATACCCTGATGTAGACCTTTGGTTGTCTAAGTCACCTGCATAATCTGAGTCTGTAAAACCGTTTACACTTAGCTCCTGACTCCCATAGCATATACGCATACTCTTTGTAGCTTTCAGGTATCTCAATATTCCTTTCACTGCCTCCCAATGTTTCTTGCCTGGGTTTGACATGTATCAACTTACTACTCCCACTGCAAATGCAATGTCTGGGCGAGTAGCAATCATTGCATACATCAAACTACCCACTGCAGACGCATATGGAATCTTATCCATTTCAGCCTGTTCTTCCTCATACACAGGACAATCTTGTTTGCTAAGTTTCACATATGGTGGCAATGGAACACTCAATGCCTTTCCCTTCTCCATATTGAAACGTTGCAAAACCTTGTCAATATACTCTGTTTGAGACAACCAAATCAACTTCTTTGATCTGTCTCTTTCAATGCGCATACCAAGTATATGACTTGCCTCACCCATGTCTTTCATGTCAAACGATTTTACCATCTTTGACTTCAAAGCTGAAATTTCTTCCAAGTGCTTGCCAGCAATCAACATGTCATCCATTTACAAAATAAGGATCAGCCAACTGCCATCCTTAGCCTTCTTTGTATATAGACAATGATCGAACTCACTACGGTTGTAGCCTTGAGAAAGCATAAACTTGTGGAACTTATGGTACCATGCCCTCAGTGATTGCTTTAAGCCATAAAGACTCTTTAACAACTGGCATACCCAATCTTCCTTGCCTTTCTCAACAAACCCTTCTGGTTGCTTCATGTAAATTTCCACATCTAAATCACCATGCAAGAACGCTGTCTTGACATCCATTTGGTGCAACACCAAATCTAATATGGCAACCAATGCAAGAAAGAATCTCAATGTAGTCATCTTGACCACCAGAGAGAAGACTTCATCAAAGTCAATGCCTTGTTCTTGCTTAAAGCCCTTGGCAACAAGCCTTGCTTTGTACTTTGGCTGACTATCATGAGCGGTGATCTTATACCTGTAAACCCATTTACAAGGTAGAGCCTTTTTGCCCTGTGGTAATTTAACAAGCTTCCATGTCTGGTTTTTATGCAAAGCTGTCATCTCTGACTGCATGGCCAATTGCCAATTCCCGGAGTCCTTCATTTGCACTGCTTCCTTGTAACATGAAGGCTCATTGCAATCACTCAACACGACATAGTTCATAGATGGAACAAACCTATCAGGAGGTCGCGTGATACGTCCATATCTACGCACAATAGGTGGCTCAGGCTCAACCACAACCTGTGGTTCCACTCTATCCTGTCCTCTTGAGCCCTGACATTTTGTCTTGCACGTGCAGGTCCATCTTCTTGGAAGACAACGGATAACCTTTCTAGATTCGGGATCCCAAAGTCTGTACCCCATCTCACCAGAATTACCATAGCTTAGAAAGATGCACTTTCTACTCTTTGGCTCAAGTTTGTTCCTAAATTCCTTTGCAACGTGAGTATATGCCTCACAGCCAAAGACTCTGAGATGCTTGTATGAGGGCACCTTGCCTGACCATACCATCTCTGCCACTAAATCCTTCTGCAAAACCTTGCTAGTAGATCTATTTATAAGATGAACAGCTGTTGATACAACTTCAGCCCAAAACCCATTTGGTAGCTGTGCATTAGACAACATACTTCTGACCTTCTCTTGTATGGTCCTATTCATCCTCTCAGCAACACCATTTTGAGGAGGATTGTAAGGAGCAGTAAGTTCACGTTTTATACCTTTTGACTCACAAAAGTCCTGAAAGGCCTTTGAAACATACTCTCCACCATTGTCAGTGCGTAAGCATTTAAGCTTCTTGCCACTCTGATTCTCCACAAGTGTCACAAACGTTTTGAAAACACTAAACGCTTCATCCTTGTGCTTGAGAAAGTAAACCCATACTTTCCTCGAGTAATCATCTATAAATGTCATAAAGTAAGAAGCTCCCCCTAGAGATAGGTTAGGCATAGGTCCACACAAATCACTATGAACAAGTGCCAACTGTGTATCTCTTCTACTGCTTCTATGCTTATGTGGCTGCTGTGTTTGCTTACCATACAGACAATGTTCACAGAATTCAAAATCATTAAATGAAAAGCCAGGCAAATAACCAGAACGAGACAAGATTTCCATTCCCTTCTTGGACATATGTCCTAACCGGCTATGCCACAAAGAAACGTTCGGCTGCTCGGTTACATTGATTACATTTTTAGAGACATTTGATACATAAATCATGTAAAGTCCTCCAGACTTTACTCCATGTGCTACTGTCATAGAACCCTTGGATATCTTCCACATGTTCTGTCCAAAAGTGGTGACGTAGCCAGCATCATCAAGTAAACCTGTGCTGATCAAGCTCTTTGTAATTGCGGGAACATGTCTCACATTCTTCAGCGTGAAAGAAGAGCCATTCTGAAACTTCAATTGAACATCTCCAACACCTAAGATCTCACATGTCTGCCCATTGCCTAGCCGAACATGATCTTTAGTGGTCACATAAGAGGTAAACCACTCCTTGTTTGGAGACACATGAAGTGATGCCCCTGAGTCTATAATCCAGTCACTCAGTGCATTTCCATCAGATGCTGTAAGAAGAGCTGAGTCCATTGTATTCTTCAAGAAGTAGATGTCTCCTGACACTAGACTGTCATCCTCTGCAACAGTGTTTGTCACATTTATTTCTTGAATCTTCACTGAGGACTTGTTCTTCTCACCATGGTCTTCAGCTTTCTCTTTGCCTTTTTCTGCTTTCCATTCTCTGCAGTCTCTTTTCATGTGACCCTTCTTGCCACAATGGTAGCATTCTATGTCACTCTTGCCTTTAGCACTGCGGGACTTGCTACGAGACTGATTCCTCTTTCCACCTTTGTACTTTTCTTTGGTCCTTCCCCTGACAACTAAGGCTGTTCCTTTGCCTTTGTCCATTGTCTTTCTATTGGTTTCTTCAGTAAGCAGACTTCCTTCTACACCTGCTATGTTCAAACCATCTGGAGGTGCAGAATTACTCAAAGCTGTGCGAAAAGTGTCCCAACTTTCCGCAATGTGATCAACAGGAACATAGCTCTAACAGGTTCATCAAACTTGACACCTTGAGCTGACAACTGACTATAGATTGTGTTGAATTCATTCAGATGATTGGACATAGGTGTCCCTTCTTTCATCTTCAAGTCAACAAGCTTCTTAAGCCAGTATACCTGTGAAGCTGCACTCTGCTTCTCATAAAGATCACTCAGCTTTAACCATGCTTGATAAGCCGACATCTCGTCTGCTACATTGAAGTAAACGCTTTCTGCCAAAGTCAGCATAATGGTAGAAAGTGCCAATTCATCCATTTCGCACCATTCATCTTCGTCCATATCTTCTGGTTTTATCCTCTTGAGCTTTATAGGTTTTATCTGCTTCTTTTGTACCAACACGTGCCAAATCTGCTTCTTCCACAATGGGAAATTGGTTCCATCCAGCTTCTTGATATTGTAAAGAGAAGTGTCCTGTGATCCAGCCATAGCTTCACAGTAGTTTACTTTCCTGGGAAAAAATTCAGCAGAGTTTCCCTTGTAAACTGACCTCTGAACCAATATCAACCTGTCAAATGAACCAAGAAAGCTTCAGATTCTGCAGAAGTTTCGGCAGAGTCTCCTTTGTAAAATGGCTCTGGTGTACTCAAAAACAGACCAAAAACAGCTCAAAAAACCATTGTCTCTCTAACACTGTAAGCTGTGGGTAAACCTGTCCTGCACCTGTACTATCTCTCACTGTCCTGTCACTGTCCTGTAAGCATAGACTGCGACAATGCCTCAACGGAAGTAAAGCAAAGATGCAATCCCAACTGTCTAACTCACAGTCAATACATCCTAGCTGCCTATCTAAGGGTGCTCGAGGGATCGCTCCAAGACCTGTATCACCGAAAGGATCTCAACATTCGAGAATCCCCCAGCTCAATAAAACCTCACTCGACCCTCAACAAAGGCTGCAGTAAATCTGAAATCTGACAGTACATAGACTTCCCACAAAGTCATACATCCACAAATTTCCCACTGTATGCTGTAACCGTTGCGGCGGTTGTTTGCTGCGTGACTCACAGCCAGCAAACCCTCAACAGACATACATAATCTCTGACAATACATCCCATGTGGAAGTACCTGCAATGTCAGGATGAAATTTGGAATATCAAGCAGCAAACACAAGCTACCTGATGAACTAGTGGATGTCGCCTACAGTCTGTGTGTAGATGCGCCCGTGTCGTATGTGACACGCCTCCAAGAACTGTGAGCTGTCCTTCGATGTGTAGACAGCCACAAATCAACACTCTGGGAGTGTCGATATCCTCAGCACCTGCAGTCATAGGCCGAAAACCCCAAATTTGCAGAGTCGGATCTGCACCCGTTGAGACCACGTAGTCGAAAAAGGCCTGCGCAGAACTCTGTCGAAGCCGAACGGTGGTCGAGATGACCTCAGAATGAAATTCTGAGAACACCAAGCCCTTTGGGCTTACCCACAGGATTTGGGGCCGTGTCTTTGCCTGTCGAATTTCACTCCAATTTGAGCTGGTGACTCTAGCCTCCTGCAGTGCTGCCCCGAGCCTTGATCTGAGCTCTGATACCAGTTGAAGGAGTACGAGCGGAAGTGCGACGCGAGAGAGAGTGCGAGAAGAAGAGCACGACGATATGGTGAATTCGCTCTACTGTAATGTGTAGAGAATAGTGAGTTCTTATTAGGTTTTTACAAAAGAATATGTGTACATACCTGGCGGCCCGCCCACTCACCTGGGCGACCACATTGGGCTTTATACCCCAACACGTCTTTGGGCAACCTCGTGGATTGCAATGAATACGAAGATAAAAGCGTACTTAGGTTGGGGTAAGTCAACGCCTACTACAAGCGGAATGGTTTTGTGTCGCGGCTTGAAACAACACAAGATGCATACGTTCGAGGGCATGGTGGGGTATTGTTTGAAAGACAGGATGAACCACACTTTCAAAAGGTTGTCCACAATATAAGTAGTAATGACGTGAATGCCGGCGTAGAATTGTACAGCTTATATGGAGCCGATGAATTGAAGAATAGGGTCTGCTTAACACCGACAAACATCTTTGATAGGGCCCTAATGTATTGGAAATTTAAGCTTCGACATCCAGCAGGCAACGACTTTCTATCTACACTGCATATAATGGTGAAGAGCGGAAACTACTATCCATCATCATGCTGGATAACTCCTTATCAGGGCCGTGGAATGCATCTTGCAAAAATCAAAGCATTGTGGAGGTGTATGATATACCCATCCACGGCAACATATAAAGACATTCTCAATATTTTTGTTAATGATGATGTGTATGCAAACACACAATCTCGTGCAGAGTGGTTCAATTCCCGTTGGCAAGAGAGACAAAGGTATGCTTATGATAGTTGATGTAGGACTATGTTTGTTGCCGAGTTTTTGATCATGACCTACGTCTTTTGTAGTCCAGCAAGAACTGTTGTCAATGATTTTGATCCTGAACTTGGCATAAGAGATGCAGAAATAGGAGATGATTTCATTCCGCTTGTACATCGTGTTGACGTAACGACAATTGCATAGTGTGGTGTGTTTGCTACCAATAACATTACTGCTCTTTGTTGTGACCAAAAAATATAAACTAATAACAATTTGCTTTGGTTGCAGTGTTGAGATGGATGAAGAAGATGAAAATCAGATGCTTCGACTGAGTGAGACACAACCAGATGACTCTTTTGGTATGATAGAAGACGCATGTATCGACAGGATAGAGGATGCTCTTGCTGCAATATAGAAAGAGTTGGCTGGAGATCAAGCCACAAATAACCGTCCGCTCCGATCGGAGCTTATTGAAGCGATACGTAGTTCGAGGGATACTATCGAGGACTATGCAATCAATGTCGCTAACATATAAGTAACAAAGCTGGAAGAGCAGATTTTGTCATTAGGAAAAGAACTGACAGCTCTCAAAGCCCAAGTCAATCGTCTTAATGCAATACTGTGTAGATTTTCAAATATGGTGAATCGCAGTTAGAACCTGTCATAAATTCTCAAAATGTAAATCGAACTACTCCCAGTTTGTAATAACATAAATGGAGCTACTTCGAGCTCGCACATGTTTTGGTTTTTTTGTCTGTACAAAATCTGAAACAAAAAGTTCCATCATCCTAGTTGGTCTATACAATATAGGGATTGTTTAAGGCACTGCTCTGTCTCTCATTCCTGTCAACACTCTCACCACTCTGTGTGTCCTCGTCATGGCAGAGTTCCATTATTGTAGTCTTCTAATGCCTCCTTGCTGTATACAGCATCATTTAAAGCATTGTTGTCTCTCTGATTGCTTTCAATAGTGTCAGGATTATCTCTGTCCTGCTCATGCCACATAGTACATCTTGCAGTGAATTTAAAGCACTTCTGTTCGATCGTTCCCTCATGATGGAGCCGAACGCCGTTTTGTGCCACCTGAGGGACGGCAGGCGGGATGCGCACAGGCTTTGTATCTTCTTTTTTTATTCTGCGCACACCAAACGGCGAGTAGGTAAATCAGTGGATCCACATCAGCAGGATCTCGCTAGAGTCCAGTTAATGAGGGCGCAGACCCAGTAGGTGAGGAGTAGTAAGTGATATCAGTTTTGAGAAAATATAGTTTTCAATGGAATCTCGAGAGATCCTAAGGCTCTTAATTGTAAAGTAAGTGCATAAATATTGGTGTGTACAGAGACGTCTCTCTTTCATCGACGTGTACACATAAATATTGGCGTGTACACAGATGCACCAATTCTGCTCTCTTTGAATGCAACGAACCTCTATTAACATGCTACCTCACCAAGACGTGGGCAAATACACCAAGGTGTTGTGCGGAGAGGGAGAGACCTCCTTTGTTGTCTGATTGTGGTCACTAATGTTGATAGCATGGATAGGAAGGAGGGAAGAGGGCATCTAGTGTTTGCAGATCTGAAGGGCTACTATAGTAGCATTGTTGTGTTGTGAAACGATGGCCAACGCAGTATAGCAAAACCAACAGAGGCAAACCCGCCCGGGGGGGGGGATATGCCTAGCATGGATAAAGTTCTCGATGAGGTAGATAGAGGGCGCAAAGGTTAGGTGGGCAAAAGGGTATTGGGGTAGAGGAGGCGCACAGAAGGAGGCATAGGAGTATTACAGAGAAGGAAAGCAGTGTAGTCTATGGCAAGGAGGTTGAAAGGGCGGTGGTAATGCGTGTGCTAGTCTCCACGTAACCGTGCTATCTTATAACCTCCCCCTTGCGTACACACTGTTCGGCCGTGCCGGTGGCCTTGCCCGTAGGACCCTTGTCCTTACATTACCTGTAACATTTAATGGCCTAGTAACTTGTGTGTAAGCGGAAAATAGCATGAACATAGTGAGCATTTCATTAGAATAGGTTTCTAATGAGAATAACAAGAGTGCTTGGGTGGAGAGAGCAACAAAAAGTATAACACCTAGTTAGATAGCATGAACAATACTTCAAAAGAGAGAGAAATTAAGCTATTGACAACATTTGAGGAACGGATTTTCATGGAGCAGGTCCCCCCTCCAAAAGGCTTTGTATTATGGTTTCTCCCATCAAGAGAGACATTTTACAATACAATCCTTTAAGTTCCTTCAATACTAGCTAGTGCAATGAAGATGGAAACTTCAAGCACTAATAAAAACACTTATTAAACACAACATCAATTCCCTCACGGTCTCAAACCCAAGACCTCACACACCTTCAAAGATGGTGAGAGCTAGCAGGGTATGAGAGTAGATTGAGAGGAAGAAGGAGTAGTCTTACAAGAAAGATGTACATCTCCTCACATAATCACTCATATTAGCGTAGCATAGCTTAGTAATTAGCTTGGTAGAGGAGATGAGCATGCATTGAAGCTTGGCTCTTGGTTGGATCTGCATCACAAAGCCAAGAGTTGTTGGTGTAGGCCTCCCTTCTCACAAGCTTAAGAGTAGGTCATCTTGAGAAGGAGAGAGAGCATCTTCTTGCTTCACACATGAGTTAGTGTGAGTGTGTATGCAATAATGCCTTTGAAAATTCAGCCTCCTCTCTCTCTTGGTCGACCCCTCTTGCTATTTGCTCATGCTACCACCCGATTGGACCTCTCTAAGCTTAGCCAATAGGACTTAAGGAGCATAAGTGATAGCCTTCTGACATGTGTCCCCCTTTCCCCTTTTGTGAGAGCTTTAGGTAATTAATTAATGCAACTAAACTCTCATTCGACCCCTTTGTCTCCTGGCCAATAGGAATCAGGCAAGCCATTGGGCTACTGAATGCTCATTGGATCCCTTGGGAGATTGTCCAATAGTCTTCTAGAGAGCTTAGTTTTTATTGGTTCTTTTATTAAGTGTTTTTAAATTAATTAAAGTAGATTTACTCTAGCCTAATTCTCATGGATCCACCTCCATGGCTATCCAATAGGATTTGAGTACACCTTGTGGGCATCTGGGCTAGGGAGCTGACATGTGTCCCTCATTCCCTTTGTGTAAAGGAGCTTGTGAGTGTGTGAGTGTTTCTCTCTTATCCCCTACTTGCAAGGCTCTCCCCCTACTTTGTAGGATCCATGAAGACTTTTGTACACACACACAAAGCATCCAATTTTCCCAAGCTTAACCATTGGACACAACCATTGATTTTTGGAACCTTAGCATTTTGGAAGTCTTAATGGGGGTAACTTTAGGGTCTTTAAAGCCCATTGTTACACCTTGCTCTTTGGCAGATGGCCCCCCCCCTTTCGATCCCTATTTTCCCTCCTTTGGATCCCTATTGTGGCCGGTCTGCCAGCTTGACCAATATTCTAGTTTTTTCTCCCCTGGAACTTCCACATATTAAATGATCAGTTTAACACGAGAAAATCATTTAGGAGAATTAGATATAAGTTATTATGACATTACCTCTCTCTTGAAATGATAGTCGTCCTCGACTATGGGGTAGAGAAGATAAAGCCTATTCATTAGTCCTTTTTTCTAGCGGGTAGAGGATCCCTATGTTACCTTGCCGCAAGCAACACATTAGTCCTATCAATCTTCCATAGTAGAGTGGCAAGTTCTACTTGGTGTTTGGGAGACGTCGTCTCTGCAAACTTGATCTAAGCATGCATACTACTTCATTTTTGTGCACAATAAAAAAAAAGAGAGTCTTATAAGACAAAAACTTTGTTCATTTTAAACATTTGTACATTTGCTTACTCTAGGGGAGCATTGTAAACATTGACAAGGTTTAGGTTATCCGTTAATTGTATGCCTTGCATCCATCTAGCATCTTCAAAAGCATAATTCTTAAACTTAATAAGATATCGTCGATAGTCTTACCGCCTCTTAATACCTTGTCTTCATGTCGGAGAATGGACTCGGGCTGCAGCACCTCTTCTTGGTCCTCGATCTCCGGTGGTCTTCAATAGTTGGTCCTTGAGGTGGCTCTCCTTTGCCAAGGCTTTAGTAGGCTCGCATGGAAAGCATTGTGTATGAGCCAATGGCTGGGCAACTTGAGTTGATAGGCCATCTCATTGATTGGCCCAAGAATCTGGAAGGGACCATAGTACCTTTTTGCTAGCTTAGCATAGTACTTTTGGTGTCCCGCAGGATTCTTGCCCGTTGTGTGCCTTAATCGAACCTTGGGAAATTTAAGTAAGACCCAATCATTTTCTTTAAAGACTTGGGCTCTTCTGTGTTTATCAGCAGCAACCTTTTGCCTTTGCTTTGAGATAGAGATAACATCCTTAATCTTTTGGAAAGATTCTTGTAGGTCTCGGCTATACTCATCTGCAGCGAAGATATTCCCGTGTACCTTAAGTAGTAGGGGACTTTTTTATCTTCCCTCAATTACCTCGAAAGGTGCTTTTCCCGTGGAAGTATGTACAGTGTTATTGTAGGCATACTCCACTAAGGGTAAGTACGTCTCCCATTGGGATCTTTGATCTACTTCCGTTACATAGGCTTTTAGTAGATCAAGAATTGTTAGGTTAGCTATTTCACTTTGGCCATCTGTTTGCGGGTGATAGGCCAAAGAGAACTTTAGCCTTGTCCCTAAATTCCCAAAGAGACCCTTCAAAAAATTATTGGTCATTTAGGATCTCTATCTGACACTATGGACATTGGCAAGCCATGGTACTTGAAGATTTGTGATATGAAGAGGGTTGCCATTTGATGGGCTTTGATAGTCTTTTTGATAGGTATAAAATGAGCTTGTTTACTAAACATGTCTACTATCGTCCATATATCCCATATTCCCATGGATAGACTTAGGCAATCCAAAGATAAAATCCATGGGATATGCTCTCCCATGGTGAATTAGGTCTTGGCAAAGGTTGAAGCAATCCAGGTTGCTTCCCTCTATCAAACTTCATCTTTTGGCATACCACACATTTAGAAACATACTCTTGTATGTTTGCTTTCATGGTAGGCCAATAGAAATATGTTTTAATCCCCTTTAGGGTAGACTGAATCCCTCAAATAGGTCTTCTACCCGTGGAACGTGAAACCTATTCTTGATAGTGATCCTATTTAGTGCTCTATAGTCGACACACATACGATATGTGCCATCTTTCTTTTGCACTAATAGAATAGGTGAGCAAAATGGAGATGAGCTAGGCCTAACCATGCCCTTCTCAACTAACTCATGCACTTGCCTCATAATCTCCTCTTGTTGAGCTTGAGAAACTCTATAAGGAGGTTTATTAGGTAGTGAAATTCCTAGAAGAAGTTCAATTGCATGGTCATCATTGCCTGGTTTAGGAGGTAGCTCACAAGGGATGTCGTCAATAAAGACATCTTGAACCCTTGAGAAAATTAGATAACTCTAATTCCTTGTGATTGTTTATATTTTCTTTTGCTAAAGCATTAGGTTCATTTTGAGAATCTTTAACAAAAATCATGTACACGGAAATAGAGTTCTTTATTGACTTATTAAAAGCTTGCGTATGTACAATGGGTATGGTGTTACCCATTTGCTTAGAATCTATAACATATCTTTTTCCCTAAATCTAAAGTACATTTTCCTTTCAAGGAATTTAACATCGACGGCCATGTGATCAAACCATGGTGCCCCTAGGATTACATCCTCGTGCTTGAGAGGAGAAATAAAGAAGTCCTCTTTGTCCACATAGCTTTGGACATGGAGCCTCAATTTCCTGATTAAGGGAGTGGCTGAAGCTTCTTGCCCCTTGAAAGCACCATCTGCGGGTAGGACATCTCCCATCTCACAAGCTTGGATGCCTAGCTTGGTGGCCAACTCTATGGATATAAAATTGTGAGTAGAACCAAGGTCAAAGAGAATAAAAGCATCATGTTCTCTTACCTTTCCCCAAGCATGGCATAGAGGAGATCCTTTGTGGTGAGCTTCCTCTTCTTGGATTTCGACCAAGGTAGCTTTAGGAGGCTCATGGCGGGTGTTCTTTTGGGGACAAGCGCGGTACGCATGCCCTTACTCGCCGCACTTGAAACAACGGTTATCCTTGCAATAACGCTCAAGCTCTTCAGGAGAGAGTTTGTTTTTGCTTTTGTAAACTCCCTTCTCCTTAGCTTTGTTGGAATTGCCCTTAGGAGACTTTTGGACATTGTCCTTCCCCTTAGGCTCATTGGAACCCTTGTTTTCCATGGGCTTATTTCTCTTAGCCCCTGTTTGGAAATTGATTCGAGAAGCCACCATAGTATGGTGTATAACCGTCGATATGGTGCGTGGCCTTTGGGAGTTGACATACTCCGCCATTTCATCAGTTAAGCCCCCACAAAATTGTTGTTTTTGCTCTCCAAAATCCATCTTTTTAAAGAGAGTGGCTTTGAGATGTAAATCCCAAAACTTGTCTACATATTTATGAATGGATTCGTAGGGAGAGAGCTTCAAGCTTTTCCATTCAGTGAGTACTTTGTCTTTGGCATCGGTGGCCAAAAACTGCTTCATAATGGAAGCTTTTAAAGCTTTCCATGTTTGTGGAGCTTCACCGTTGGCCCGTAGGCTAACCGCCATTGCTTGGTGAAGTTTCGAAAGTGCATAGCTACATGGCGTAGCTTAGAGGACTCCGTGAAGCCCTCATCTCCAAACGCCGCATCGAATTGTTGGATAAAGGCCAAGACTTTGTCCATAGCACCATAGGTGCCATCGTAGGTAAGGAAAGAGATACTCTTTCCTCCCTCTTTCAACTTCTTGAGCTTGGACGACCTCTTCCACGCGGCATAGGATTTCCTATTGTCTCTTCTTTTTGATGGTTCAAAAGTTGCACCATCACTTTCTTCAAAAGATGAAGAATTTGAGGAAGATGGAGAAGAGGGTGACCTCTTTCTTGCCTTGTTCTTCTTTGTCTGCACCATCACTTTCATAAGAGGAAGAGGATGAAGAAGATGGAGAAGAGGGTGTCCTATTTCTCGCCTTTTTCTTCTCTTGCTTTTTGTCATCCCTCTTTGAGTCATGGTGTAGAGAAGTGTGCGATGGTCTTCTCCGTTTTGGAGGTGATGGAGAGCAGTTAGCCCGCCGTCTTCGTGGAGCAATCTCCACCGAGGTGGCAAGAGACTCACTTATTTCTCGTTCCTTCGGTGGGGGCTCTTGAGTTCTCCTTTGGGAAGGAGATGCGTCATCAAGAAGAAAATTTTTGAGCCCTTCGTATGGATCCTCTTCTTCTTCCCGAATCGGAGAGAGGGATCTTTTGGGAGTCTCACAAGGAGGCTTCCTAGGTACTCTCTCGTCATGCTTGGGAGCTTGGAGAATCCCATAAGCACGAAGTTGTCGTTGCACTTCACTTTGGAGGTATGGATTGCCCATGGCTTGTTGAAGCCTAGAAACAAGGTAGTTAACAAGCATAGGGGCATCATTAGTAGCTTGCTCATTAGCAAAATTAAAGCTATCAACGTTAATTTCACTCTCTTTACTATTGTCAGCCATTCTAACAACTTTTAGGTGTAAACTTTTTAGGTGTACTTTGGCACTTCAAGCCCTAGTTGCTAATCCTCTTTACCCCTTTAGAAAAGCACTCAAGCTACTGTACTTGTGTCTCGAATACCATTAATTGCAAGGAATAGAAGAGAGGGTCTTTCAACTCCAAAACAACACTGGCTCTTGTCAATCTTTTAATAGCTCAATAGTGGTTAAGACGTAGGCAAGCCCCGTAGGACTCCACTATTAAGACCATAGCTCTCGACGGTGATGCCCCGTTATCTGCACAAAGGCAAGCGCACTACAAGGTTGAAAAATCCCTATTCTACTTACTCATTTACAATTAATAATAACAACCATTTATAGCTAGCTTGAGGACCTCCCTTTCTGAGCAAGAAAAGAGAAACCTTGTGCTCTGATACCAATGTAACATTTAATGGCCTAGTAACTTGTGTGTAGAGGAAAATAGCATAAAGATAGTGAGCATTTCATTAGAATAGGTTCCTAATGTCAAGAACAAGAGTGCTTAGGTGGAGAGAGCAACAAAAAGTACAACACCTAGTTAGATAATATGAACAATACTTCAAAAGAGAGAGAAATTAAGCTATTGACAACAATTGAGGACCAGATTTACATGGAGCTGGTCCCCCCTCCAAAAGGCTTTGTATTATGGTTTCTCCCACCAAGAGAGACATTTTACAATACAATCCTTTGTGTTCCTTTAATACTAGCTAGTGCAATGAAGATGGAAACTTCAAGCACTAAGCAAAACACTTATAAAACACAACATCAATTCCCTCACGGTCTCAGACCCGAGAGCTCACACACCTTCAAAGATGGTGAGAGCTAGCAGGGTATGAGAGTAGATTGAGAGGAAGAAGGAGTAGTCTTACGAGAAAGATGTACACCTCCTCAAATAATCACTCATATTAGCATAGCATAGCTTAGTAATTAGCATGGTAGAGGAGATGAGCATGCATTGAAGCTTGGCTCTTGGTTGGATTTGCATCATAAAGTTGTTGGTGTAGGCCTCCCTTCTCACAAGCTTGGAGTAGGAGATAAGCTTTCCATTAGAGCTTGAGAAGGAGAGAGAGCATCTTCTTGCTTCACATGTAAGTTAGTGTGAGTGTGTATGCAATAATGCCTTTGAAAATTCAGTCCCCCTCTCTCTCTTGGTCGAACCCTCTTGCTATTTGCTCATGCTACCACCCCATTGGACCTCTCCAGGCTTAGCCAATAGGATTTAAGGAGCATAAGTGATAGCCTTCTGACATGTGTCCCCCTTTCCCCTTTTGCAAGAGCTTTAGGTAATTAATTAATGCAACTAAACTCTCATTGGACCCCTTTTGTCTCTTGGCCAATAAGAATCAGGCGAGCCATCGGGCTGCTGAATGCTCATTGTACCCCTTGGGAGACTGTCCAATAGTCTTCTAGAGAGCTTAATTCTTGTTGGTTATTTTATTAAGTGTTTTTAAATTAATTAAACTAGATTTACTCTAGCCTAATGCTCATGGATCCACCTCCATGGCCATCCAATAGGATTTGAGTACACCTTGTGGGCATCTGGGCTAGGGAGTTGACACATGTCCCTTATTCCCTTTGTGTAAAGGAGGGTTGTGAGTGTGTGCGTGTGTGTTTCTCTCTCATTCGCTATTTGCAAGGCTTGCCCCCTCCTTTGTAGGATCCATGAAGACTTTTGTACACACACACACACAAAGCATCCAATTTTCCTAAGCTTAACCATTGGACACAACCTTTGATTTTTGGAACCTTAACATTTTGGAAGTCTTAATGAGCTGAACCTTAGGGTCTTTAAAGCCCATTGTTGCACCTTGCTCTTTTGCAGATGGCCCCCCCTTTGGATCCCTATTTTCCCTCCTTTGGATCCCTAATGTGGCCAGTCTGCCAGCTTAACCAATATTCTAGCTTTTTCTCCCCTGGCAGTTCCCCATATTAAATGATCAGTTTAACATGAGAAAATCATTTAGGAGAATTATATATTAGTTATTATGACATTACCCCCCCCCCCCTCCCGCTCCCTTGGAGAATCATTTTCATCCTCAAAAACGAACGTAGGAAAACATTTCTTAAGTGCAGAGACATTGTAGAACCTTCTTCAGGTCTATCTAGCCATTTTACCAACACCTCTCGTCTGACATGATGTCTGGTGCGAAGCTCATGAGAATCCAAAATCTTTTCGGGCTCATGAGGGATGCTTGGCAGTTCGAGAAGGTCAACTAACACACCTGTGTCAATAACATTATCATTCTGTCCTAGCTGTTTTTGTAAACAACTAATATGAAAAACGAGATGAACTCGTGAGTGCTCTGGAAGAGCTAACTTATAGGCCACTTGACCTATACGTTTGAGAATGGTAAACGGTCCACAATAGCATGGTGAAGTTTAGCAACTTTTCCCGTCTTCAGACTTTCTGAATGCTCCGAAACCTTGAGGAAAACCTTGTCTCCTTCTTTGAAAGTAGCAAGACGACGATGCTCATCTGCGTACTTTTTATATCGATCTTGAGCTTGCTTAACATTCTGTTGAGTAACTCGAAGCATGTCAAAATGGTCTTGGAGAAAATCCTTTGCTTGTTGTATCTTCTCCTTAGCCAACCCCACCGTAATGGGTGATCTAGGTTGAAATCCATATAAAAGCATAAATGTACTAAACCCTGTAGTCACATGCTTTGAACTATTATAAGCAAATTCCAATATAGGTAAGTAGTCTTCCCAATTGGTTTGCTTCTTGCTAACATACGCTCGTAGCATATCCTCTAGCGCTTGATTAACTCTTTCGGTTTGACCATCTGTTTCTGGATGATCAGTCGTACTTAGATTAATTTTAGTTTTCAACTTTTGAAACACAGCTCTTCGGAAGTGATTATCAAGCTTTCGATCTCTGTCACTAATGATACTAGCTGGAAGACTGTACAGTCTATATATATGCTCTACAAATAGCCATGCTAATTCCAGTGTCTTAACCGTAGTCTTAGTGGGAATGAATCGACCCATCTTTGTGAGATGATCTACAATTACCCATATGGCATCATGGCCATGATTTGTAGTAGGTAGTCCTACTACAAAATCCTTAAAGATACTCTCCCACTTACCTTGTGAAATCTCTAAAGGATGTAAAAGGTCACCTACCTTGAGCGCTCTGCCTTATTTACTTGGCACTGTTGGCAGTTTAGTACGTACTCATGAACATCATGATGTAAGCCTGGCCAAAAAAATTGCCATCGAACTAAGGCATATGTCTTATGAATACTTGGATGACCAGCACTTGGACTATCGTGACACTCAAATAAGATTTGGCGCCTAGTGTCTGAG
The DNA here is from genome assembly GCF_014529385.1 of Adiantum capillus-veneris. Taxonomy (NCBI): domain Eukaryota; kingdom Viridiplantae; phylum Streptophyta; class Polypodiopsida; order Polypodiales; family Pteridaceae; genus Adiantum; species Adiantum capillus-veneris. The sequence continues at coordinate 55,698,484 of NC_140960.1, forward strand.
TCCTTTAGCACACATACTCTACCCTTGTGGAGTAAGTAACCATCATCATCAATGGAAAAATTCTTCCATCGCTTAAGCTCTTCCTGAGTACTGGTGGAGCTGTGTTGGAGTTTTTATCTGCACATGTAGACACATGTTGATCTGGTTGTACAAAGACATGTAAGTGTGAGGGATCCCTTTTTAAAACTAGACTCCACACTTTAGCATATAATTGATCTTGTGCACACTTGCCACATAATGACTCCAAAAATCCACTCTTTATTTATGTGAAAGCAAGTGCATTAATATGAGGCATCCAACTTTAGTGCATCCGCTGCTACATTATGTCACCCCTTGCGATATCGTAGCTTACAATCATAATCTTGAAGGATTTCTGCCCATCTAACTTTATGGCCCTTCAAGTCCATTTGAGCAGTAAACCATTTTATACTCTCATGGTAAAAAAATGCTTCAAACTTGGCACCATATAAATAGTGTCGGCACTTTCATAAAGCATGAATTACGGCATAGAGCTCTCTCTCATAGACATAATAATTATGTTGAGCTCTGTCCAACTTTTTACTTTCAAAGGCCATAGGTCTTCCCTCCTGGAGAAGTACCGCACCAAGTGCTTTATCACTGGCATCAGTCTCTACCACACATGGCTTAAGTGGGTCAACGATTGCTAGGATGGGAGCAGTAGCTACAACTACCTTGAGCTATTCAAAACTGCGTTTTTGGGCTTCTTCCTAGCAAAAGGTCTTACCTTTTGCTTTAATGTTATCCTTCATAGGAACAGTGATTTTGGCATAATCACGAATATACTATCGATTAAATTTAGCCATGCCTAAAAGTATTTGAAGCTCCTCAACCGTGTTGGGATGTGGCCATCGAAGAATGGCAGTGACCTTGTCAGTGTCCATTTTGATGTCAGAATAAGAGATCACGTGACCGAGGTAATGTATTTTTGTTTTAAAGAAATGGCACTTGTTTTGCTTAGCATACAGAGCATGAGCTCGTAGCTGTTCGAACACTAATCGTAAGTGTTCTATGTGTTCATCTTCAGTCTTACTGTAAATGAGAATGTCATCAAGGAAAATCACAACAAATTTTCCAAGATAGGGACGTAAGACACTATCCATGAGTGTCATAAATGTAGCTGGAGCATTGGTTAAATCAAAAGGCATAACCAAAAATTCAAAATGCCCGAACCGTGTTCTTAAAGGCAGTTTTAGAGATATCTTGCAAAAGGATACGCATCTGGTGGTATCCTGAATGAAGACTTATCTTTGTATAGTATCTTGTCCCATGGAAGTTGGTCAAACAACTCATCAGAGGATATTTGTTCTTGATGGTTATGGCGTTTAATCCACAATAATCTACGCACATGCGCATAGTACCATATTTCTTTTTTACCAATAGAATTGGTGATGCCCAAGGCGAAGTGCTAGGTCTAATGAAACCTAGTCAGCCAACTGACTCTCAACGTCCTTGGCTTCTTTAGCCCTCATACGATAAGGTGGTTTACTCACCGGTTTAGTGCCTGGCAGGACATCTATGCCATGTTGTCACGTGTAGGGGGTAAACTTGTTGGTAAATCACTTGAGAATACATCACTATACTTTGTGAGTAAGTGAGTCAACTTTTTCCGTGCAAAAGGAGAAAGTAAACTAGAGTTATGCTGGGATGGAGAATCTTGTAATTCCTGTAATGTTTGTTTTACAATAGTTGCACGTTGCTCAATAGAATTAAAATTGAGAGCACCTTGCTCTTTAGAATTGTTAACACTTTGCTTATCATTAGAATTCATTGCACTTCGCATACCATTACTAGAATTCACAGCACTTTGCTCTTGAGAATTCACAAGACTTAGAGACAAGTAGTAACACAAAAAGACTTCATCTATTAAATCTGCTTTCTGTAAAATAGAAAGCTCGGTTGTACATATAAGAGGTACAGATGGTATATTTTTCTCACTAAGCAAAAGCACATGTTTACCATTGGCCATAAAGGATAGGGAGTTGTGTTCATAACTAATGTGCAATGTGTTTCCTAATCCATGCAATCACTCCCGTCCTAAAACTACATTAGCATGGTCCATGTTCATAACTTGAAAGTGAATGGTCATCGTATGATCTTGAACAATAAGCTCAATCCCTTGAACTACCGTGCCCCATACTTCTTTATCATTCCTAGACATCTGCTCTACCCCATACTTGTGGGAGCAGGGAGTCTATGTAAGCTTCAATTTCTTGACTAGCTTATCGTTCAAGAAGTTATGAGTTGCACCGTCATCCACTAAAATACGAACACGTTGTCTGTTAATAGTGCCATGCATGCGAATCAACTCATGGGGGCCAAAGGTGGGCTACCACATTGAAGAAAGCACACAACACTTGTGCTTTTCTTCCATATGAAGAACCTCGTCAACACAATATTTAAGAGATGAATCTAATGTGAGGCGTTGCACCGTGTGCATGGCCTTTTCTTTGCGTTGCAAAACCTTCTTGTTATGTTGGTCCGAAAGACACTGAAACAAAAATTGTGTTTCTTTACACACTCAAAATCAGCAATGCTGAGAGACCCACGTGGAGTATTTCGTGATTGCTTTAGCTTCTTAGCCTCTTGTGGGCGTGGAGAGGTAGACTATCTCTTATTCCTCTTGGAACGTGTGGGAGATCTACCTCACCATTGGCTCTTAGCCACATTGCTCTTAGCAAAAATATTCTTAGAGTAGGGAACATTTCCCTTCCTCTCTTGATCATCATCATATCTATGGGCATGACCGATGGCTTCTTCCAAAGTTTTTGGATGTTGAATCTTAACATGAATACGATAGTCTTTGTCAAGACCCCTATTAAAATCCCGTATCTTTTGAAATTCATCTAGACCTTCTAGTTTTAATATGATTTCTCGATACTTCAAAAGGTACTGTGTGAGAGAGAGGCCAGACATGCGGCATGCATCCCATGCTAACCAATTCTTATCTTCTTCATTCGAGTCCAAAAACTCTTTGGAGAAAGAAGCTTGAAACGCAGCCCAAGACGAAGCACGAGCATCTATTGGAAATGTCATCCACCACTTATATGCCTTGCCTTTAAGAGATAGACTTGTTTCCACAGCCGTCTTTATATTCGGGGTATGTCTCAACCAATAAATATCATTCCATTTGTGTAAGAACGTATTGACCGCATCCTTGTTGCGATCACGCTCTTCCTCGTGAAACTCAGGAATGGTGATATTCTTAAGCAATACATTGCTACCTTCTGCATCTTTTGAAGCACTTGTCTCTTGGACTGCTTGAGTCGTGCGAGGTTGGTTTCCTTGAATTGTGCCACTTGTGGCTCCTTGAGCCGTTTATGAATTCATAAATTTCATAAGCAGCTGAGTAAGATTTGTAACATTTGCATTGAGTGCAGAAAGGTTGCGTTCAAGTATGCTTTGGTGATTTTCCAAAGTCTTGAAAGCAACCATACCTACAAGGCCATGATCTCCTAGATCATCATCGTCATGCATATTAGTGTCGGCAATACCCGTGGTGCCTTGCTTTTGATCTACGTGCTCAAAATCAAAAGTGTGTATAGGTGGGATATCCTCACTAGCCATGGTAAACACACACTAATGTAAAGAGATAGAAACAAAAAACGTCAATTTGTACCTTATAAAGCTTGAAGTCTTTGTATTTTTTATGCTCGGCGATTTGCGCCGCATGCGAACCTCGCCTTGTAGAAATTGTAGCGCTTCACATATCGTTCGTTGTAAGAACACCTTTGTGGATTCTTCACAAAAACTCATCGTTTTTGTGAAGGCTTTTCTTCACGTGTGAAGCTTCTTCCTTGAAGAAAACGAAATTTTGGAGGAAAACTTGCCTTCCTCTAAGAAGTGAAAAGGAAGGGTGAAACTACTTCCTTGAAGTTTGAAGCTTTTTCTTTCCTTCTAGCTTTCTTGTCAAAGCAAGTATGCTATTTTTCCTTGTTATACACAACGAGACTCAATAGCTTGATGGTAGGGTGTTGGCCTCTTACCCTCGTGGGGTGGATTCAACCCTCCTTCATGCAAGGGTTAAGAGAGCCTTCCTATACGTGCAGATAACGGAGCCTTTGAAGCCTCATTGTCGTAGAGTTGTTGATCGAGTTTTTCTTGGTCGCCCGTTATGGAGGACGTATGTGTGGCGGTTGCGATCGACTATCGTTGTCTGCCTTTGCGCGCTGTGCATATAAAAGTGTGCATGCCTTCTTTTTGTTGCACAACGGAGGTGTCATTGTCCCTGTCTGCGAAGCGTGGGAGAGAAGCAGCACGTCACATGCACATGCAACCTGCTTTTTCCCTTCCCCCAAAAATAGATTGGATACCAATGAAAGGGCAGTGATAATGTGTGTGCTAGTCTCCACCCAACCGTGCTATAGCCTTCTCCTAGCGTACACACTATCCGGCCGTGCCGGTGGCCTTGCCCGTAGGACCCATGTCCTTACAGAGGCAAGGTGATTCAAGGAGGGCTCTCAGAGGCGAAGCAAAGAAGGCATAGGGAAGAGCGGGGGACAAAGGAGAGAATATTCTTTTGTAATGATTTTTTTGAAAAACTCGCCAGTAGGTCTCCCCAATGTATAAAAAATAAAAAGCCTTTCAAAACATCTTAAGTGTGTAAGTGAAGGGTGAGTTCAGCTGACATTATCTCTCTCTCTCTCTCTCTCTCTCTCTCTCTCTCTCCTTCCTTTGATTTTTGGCTTTCTAAAAGAAGCCTTAGTGTTGGGTAGGATAGGCATCCTTCCAATGTTTTTAGTGCCAATGATGGCGACTTACCTTAAATGTTACCATGGGGTTTGTCAAATGGGTCCCTTTCATTTTTCATTTCAGAGCCTTACCTGACTTTTTAAGGCTTTCTCTTGTTTTTTCTTTTTTTTCTTTGCTCATGTAATATTCTTTTGAACATGAACACACAATTTATACTTCTTCTTTTTTCTTAGGACGGGACTACTTTTTTTATTTTTAAAGCTTTTAAACAATAAAGAGCTTTTTTCATAAGGACAAGTGATTGTGACTCTCTCTCTATTGTGTTTTTTATAAAGCCAAAATACAAATACTAATTTATATATTTTGTGTGTATTTTCATCATATCTTGATTTCCTTTCTGGAAAGCCATCGTGAAATCTCACCTTGTTTACAAAGTTTTGAGGAATGGCTAATGTTGGAAGCAATGGTTAAACCAAGTCAAAGATGACTTAATAGTGGAATGGCATGATATAGTATTCGCGTGATGGTACATTTGATTAGACTACACATTGGTGCAACATACATCAAGCACTTACTTGGTTCATGAAAAGTGCTCCTACATCTAAAGAGGAACTTCACACAGTGCACCTTTCTCCACATTGTGGAGCAAATTTCCCTCAATCTTAACTATTATCTTTTGGAGGTGTAAAAAGATGAAATGTTCTACTCAGAATGTACAATACCCTCATTGGAGGGATCTTGTAGATATACTTTCTATAGCAAGATATAAAGGCACAAAATTGGCTCCCAATAGGGACAGGACTACAACCACCTATCTGAGTACCTACTTAGGAAACTTTCCAGATGGAAATACAACAATTATCTCTTGATCAAGTGTTCCCCATGTGATGGAGGATCCACTACCTAAAGGGATCCACAAATAACACTCAACTATATCAGCTATTAAAGTGTGTAGTAGTGTCTTCTTGCAATGTGTGCCTTGGACTTCCTAGTATTGGCTAGGATGCCTAGCGTACCAAATTGTGCCTAGTGCCAACTTGAGATTGGACTAGTGCAAAGATTCAATTATGTAGAGAATCTAGCAAGGTCATTATGAGTGGTAACACGCTCACACTAAGAGTATCATATACTTAAGTTATAGAAGTCAACTGGAGTGAAGAGAGAGGAAAGTAGTGGGACTAAGGCAATTGTATTCCCGTTGTATTTAAGTAGTGTTGGATTGGGAAACACACTCAAGTTAGTTAACACCTTTGGGTTTGGGGAGTAGCCCATGTGCTAATCTACATACTGCATGTGGGATTGCACATGCGCTAATTAGCATACAAACATGTGCTAGTTATCATACAATACTATTATTTGTTAGCACATTGAGCTGCTGCTAATTAGCATTTAGCTAGCACGCACATAGAGGCTTGTCAGCATACAACCACTACTAGTTAGCATATATTGTTAACAGTCTACGCATGCTAGCTAAAAACATTCACTGCTAAATTAACATAAGCTAGTTATCACTAGCTTTCATTGTACTAAAAGTTATTGAGCTCAATAAAGATATTTATCATTCTAGTATTTCTCTTTTGCAAATTCTAGTATTTCTCATGGTGCCAATATTCTCTGAACTTTTTCTCAATATACAAATGACCCGGCCTAGATATCTATGTTGTATCTTCATTGAAGCATGCCATAAACAACTTCATCAAGCATATGCAGATTCAAGAAAGTTTGTCAAATTCTCTATATACGTTGGGACATATTGAACCCAAGCAAAATTCAAGTGTGTGGAGCTTTCATTCTTTTTGGTAAAACATTCCATCATAAGGAAGCTTTTGTAGTCGCGTGATTAGTTACACATTTAATTTTTTCATGCTTTGAAAATCTTTCCACGGATAAATGATCATCAAATTGGCTAAGCGAAGAAAGAGGATTCTAACCCTTTTCCTTTCCATCATACGTCTTGGATGCATGACAACTGATCTTTGGTTCTTTGAAATTTCTTGATGCTCAATGGTTCTATGTAACATCTTTGCAATTCTTTGATCTTCGTCATCATGGTTGGAAGCGCAATGCTTGTCAAAGTAGTGTCTAATGCTTTATGTCAATTTGTCCCATATGCCAATTCCTCTTTCAATGACTCCATGAGATATTTTAGCAGGTGGATCCTAAAGTGGTACTGTGGTACTTCGTCAAAATAGTTTGGTTTGACATCATACGAAGAGTTGTTTTTTGAAGTATACCACGGTGTAGCATTGACGGTGGTGGGGTAGGTTTTTCGTGGAAATAAGGTGTAATGCAAAACTATGTAGCAAATATAAAAGCAAGTATAAGAAAACGCTTTTTATATAGAGAGTTAGAGCTTTTCCTTTCAATTATGAACGCTTCGTTTTGCAATATATAAACAGAAAAGCTGAATACTCAAATAGTAAAATATTTGGCTCTTTACCTTTATGTGGTGAGTTAAAAGGTCCCTTTGGTGCAATACTTTGGAGAGGGGTCGTACGTGTGTAGTGCTATTCGTTGGCACATTGATCATAGCCATTGATGCCAATGGTCTGCCACGGTCTATGCCATGGTTGTAAGGCTCACGTAAGGCTTAAGTAAGCTTACAGGGCCTTGGATAGGGGGACTTCCCACAAGTGGTCTGCTTTCGCCTAGCCTTCTTCTTTTGCTACCATTGTGCACAACAATATGCATAGAGAGTTATTGGCTCTCTATATCTCTCTCTTTCAGCTAAGTGTACACACACACACACACACACACACACACACACGCATGCATGCACACACACACATATCACACAAAGATGGTTTGGTTTCTCCTTCTCATATAGAGAGGTTGTCTTTTGTTTGCTTACATGGGATCCATGTGTGGTATTCGAGTCAGTAACCTATCAGTCTTAACATGAGATCAACTAGAAGCAACAAAGAGAAACAAGCACGGAGTTACAAGCAACAATTATAAAGTGCAAGTTTATACCTATCAGCAAATTGCATGTGCTAGCAAATTGGTAAAACACTTATCTTAGAATGGAGAGGGCATGATTTTAATCCCCTCCCAACCCCATTTGGCATGTGCTCATGAATTGGTGAAGCACTCCTCTTCCAACACCAATTGGTGTGCACTCGCAAATTGGTAAAGCACTCACCTTAGAACGGGGAAGTCGTAAGATCAAGCCCCTCCCACATATGTGCTAGCAATTTGATAAAGCACTTTCCTTGAAACAAGGAGGCCATGTGTTCAAGCCCTTGTCAACAATCATGTTATCTAATTGGTAAAGAGTGTAGATCTTTGATGATTGGAGCACCCATGTTTGATCTAGACGTAGAATGTTGTCCATTAGCATCATTAATGTCGCTAGTGCATTGGGTAGCCCAAATGGCATAACCAAGAACTCAAAATGCCCAAGCGGGTCCCACATGTTGTCTTTGCAACATCTTCTAGTCTAATTCTGACCTCATGAAAACCGAATCTTAGGTCTATCTTTGAAAAAATTGTGACTAACAACTCATCCATATGCGACATCTGTTTTTAATTGTTATCTGATTAAGAGCCCTATAATCTACACACATTTGCATAGATCCTTCCTTCTTCTTTACTAGAGGAGTAGATGATGCCCATGGACTACAACTAGGCCTAATAAAGCCTTTGTTCAAGTATTTTATAAATTGTTTTTTCAACTCTTGTGCTTTGGAGTGGCTTAGTCTCGAAGCATGTTTGCTTATAGGTCTTGACCCTAGCATAATATCAATGCCATGGTCTACATCTCGAGATGGTGGCAAGCCATTTGGAAAAATCACAAGGAAACACATCTTGGAACTCCTCTAAAAAATTATTTAAAGCATCCACATACATTTTGTTAAGGGTCTCTTTTACCTTGGATTTCTTCATTTTTGAATCGCATGCATGCAAAACAAGGTTCTCAAACAATGGGTCTCGTCGAAGGCCATGTTTTTAAGTGTGTTTGTCTACACAAACATTATTTATAGTTTCAACTATGGAAACACTTTTATCATTTTCACATAAAAAAACAAAATTCAAAAGAGGGTAACAACCAAATGCCTATGCTATTTGGACCCTGTGGGCAGCTATGTGTAGCTCCATGGAAGAGATGAGAGGGGTAGAGGGGACACTACGATCACCCTACATAACGATGACCCTTCCTCCATGCTCAAATTGTAGCTTTATGTGCAAATATCCTCACTATACTAGGGCCCATGTTGTACAACCACTCCTTATCTAGGTACATGTCTGCTCTAGCCAAATGCATGACCTGAAAGCCAAGCGTAGCCTCGTAGTCCTGCTTGCATCGCTAATGGAACTCCCAAGACTACAATATTCCATATTGTCTGATCATATCCATTGGCCAAGCCAACAATGTACTCATGATTGCTCACGATCTTGGGAAACCTTGACCTTCTTAACCAACAAGTAGTTTAAGAAGTTATGGCTAGCTCCATTGTCTATGAAAACAATGACTTTGCGGCCAACTATGGTGCCATAGATGTGCACCATGTCATGCATACCTACAATAGGCTGTCACATAGCTGGTGTCATTGAACAAGCATAACGCTCATCACAATGGCACAATGTCACCTCCTATAACTCTCCAAAACTGAGAGGAAGCGTCTACACTATGTGCAACAGCCTATAGGATTTTCCATCTCTCTTAGGCTCAATACCACTCGTGCTAGCTTTGAGCTTTAGGCATTTGGCTTTGGTGTGCCCTACTTCATTGCAGACAAAGCAATGATTTTCCTTTCATGCTTTAACATAGCTCTCTTTTTTCTACAATTTGGACTCTCGTTTCTTTTTAAACGGTTGTGGCTTTTTAGTCCAACGACTACCATGACCACAGTGGTCAGTACTCTCCCCCCGCCTCTCACTACGAAACCCCTTTCTTTTAAACCTTGATCCTATTTTTTTCTTTTTTTTCGGACTCTACGTACCCCATCTTGTGCACTACGGTGCTTGATGTTATCATATATCTATGCATATTTGATCCCATCAAATAAATCCTTCAACTGAAGAATCTCAATGTACTCAAGATAGTCATTTGTGAGGCCCTACTTGAAGCCCCAGAAAGTCTGGAATGCATCAATTCCCTTTAACTTGAGCACTATCTCTCTGTAGTCTAAGGTGTACTACTGAGTTAGGGACTTGTTTGGACTCCCAATTTTGCACTCCCTATTTGTCTAGAAAGAACTCTTTTTGAAACATGGTTTCAAACTCTGCCCAAGTGGTAGGAAGAGTGGTCAAACTCATCCACCACTTGTACGCCTTGCCAGTCAATAAAGACCTAGCCTTTTCAAGGTGCACATGGGTAGGCTACTTCCATAGCGCATGAATATTTGACCACTTTGCTAGGAACATGTTCACCGAATCTTTTTTCCTCTCCCTTTTCTCCCCTCTAGAACTAAGCAATTTGAAATCCTTGAGTAGAGCTGAGGTTGTCTCTACGGATGACCCTGCAGATGCATTGGCTTGGACTCCCATATGGGTGAGTCTATGCTCACTGGTGTTGTGGATACCTTCCTACTCCGAGGAAGAGGAGATGCAACCGAAGTAGCTATTAGCGCATCTAGACGTGTGGAGATGCTTTGTAGCATTGTGACTATATCAGCTTGTACTTTTACTAAGGTGGTCAACTTAGCATTAAAATATTTGAATATCCCGCTAGAGAGCTCCGTCTCTATAAGGATATTGGTGAGATCAGTAGGTAGTCCTCATCATCATAATTGATCGATTCTCGATCATCCCCATTCGGGGATGTTGGTCTCCATAAGTTTTGGCGCAGCGTCTAGAAATGGGTCAATAGGGTTGGCAGTCTCTATGAGCACACCGGGTCCAATGACAGGGTCTATGACCACAAAGGGCATTGGCGGGTCATGTGAAGTGACCGTGAAGGCACTGTAGAGTGGAAAAGGACCTGACATCTATGGCGAGATAGTTCACGACCGGGGTTAGGCCTGCAACCAATGACAATAAGCCAATAAATCCTAGAGTTAGACGACGATGGGGATACACTACGTTGTGCATACATTTTCTTTTGGATGTTTTAGCAAATAAATGCACTAAACTCAAAGAAAAAAATGGAGATTTGACAAAAACGCTAAAAAAATGAGCAAGAATGGAATAGTCACCCCCTCAACGTAGAAGTTGGTGGTGCAAAATCTATGCAACACAAAAGTCGATGGCTTTCGAAAACGACAAACGTTCTCCTTTGCTCGCGCTAGTGACGTGTCCTTTAGAACGCCATTTGAATGCTTAGCATGACAAAAAGGAAACCCTTTGGCAATCAAAACCTTCACTTTGCTTTTTCCCTCGCATTGGCATGTATGAACCGCCTCTCGAGTTGCTTTCCTTGCACGCTATGGTGATTTATAATAAATGCTCTAAACTTAAAGAAAAGAACGGGAGATTTGCACAAAAACGCTAAAACATGAGCAAGAATGGAACAGGGTACGGGGGCCAATGATGGGATGGCCCCCTTTATTGAGACACACATGCCCGTGAAACTAAGTTGCCAAGGTTTGAAATTTAGGTCAATGGGGTGTGAGAGTAATCAGGAGTGATTTAGACTTATAATTGGCGTATCGTAGGGTCAACCCCCGTGGCGTGCATATCCTAGACTGCCCACCTTGCCATCCCGCTCCTAGCAACCAAAAATTTTACACTGAGAAAATTTTTTCCCTGTCGCACGCACTGTGAGATTGGCCATTGAGGCTAAGATTTATCCAGCAGATCGCCCTTCCCCTCACCTATGATTTGTGAAAAAAAAAAAATCAAAAAGTTGCAGCATTCACAAAACGCGACCGATGCCTGCGTAAAGGTCTGAAACTTGGGTGTTTTACCCTAGTCACCCCCTTAACGTAGAAGTTGGTGGTGCAAAGTCGATGGGCCTCGAAAATGGTGGACGTTCGCCTTTGCTGGCGCTAGTGAAGCATCCTTTAGAACGCCATTTGAATGCTCAGCATGACAAAAAGGAAACCCTTTGGCAATCAAAACCTTCACTTTACTTTTTCCCTCAGGCTGGCATGTATGAACCGCCTCTCAAGATGCTTTCATGCACTCTGTGGTGATGTATAAGAGTAAATATTTTTTTATTTTTTTTATTGAAAGCAGCTCTCTGGCGATGGCGATTTGAGCAAGGGCCGTGTCGAGGTAGCCAGCTAGGGTGGGCGATGCAGGGAACAATGCCTGCGTGGAGGAGGAGCAACATGATTGTCCACCTCCACCTACTCGGTCGAAAATTCTTCAAAACCAATTAATTTGCCCTCCAGATTCTAATGGAATCTTGGAATCTGGGAATTTGGAAGCAAAAGACCTCCCCTTGTCGACATCATCCTCTCTGCACAAGCACCCCCCGTCGACATCGCCTACACTGTGTAATCCTCCCCCTCTCATCCTTGCGCAGTCCTGCCTACACCATACCCGCTTCTCTTCACTCTCGCATGGCCAGCCAACACACCTTCTCTTTACTCGTATCTCTCGCACGATAGGGTACTAACATGCTGATGCACATTAAGAGGTGCTTGTCAATCGCATTGTGACAGAGCAACAACACACGCCACTAAGCAAAGAGCCCCCCCCCCCCCCGCACGGCCATGGTTACCTCTACAGACTCGTGCCTCTCTTTTCCTTCCCTCATCCCACACCTTGGCATGCACCACTCGCCACTTCTCTTCTCTCCTATCTATGCTAGCCCTTGCAGTTATGGCATCGCAAGCAAACAGATGTGACTATCGTATACTGACGCGATGCAGGGATCCCATATACCATCTTAGAGACTATGCAAAGCATCCTTGCGATGAAACCAAAGAAAGAAAAGCCTCTCTCTCTCTCTCTCTCTCTCTCTCTCTATCCCTGCTTTTCCTGACGCTCTTTGCCTCTTTGTCTTGCTCCACGTGTGATGTCCTCCCATTTTCGTCTCAAAGGATCTCAGTCGATTCGTAATAACAGAGAGTGTGCAATGGCATCATGAGGGAGCACATAAGCTCCCTGAGGTGAGAGCAGTGCACACTATTTACTACACCATTGCAGAGCAGCAAAACTCTCTCTCTCTCTCTCTCTCTCTCGTGGCAGGCACCCGAGTCCTCCTGTAGGCTATGCCTTGCTTTTTTGAAGATTAAAAAAATCATCTCTCCCTCCCTCTCTCCCCTCCACGTGCCATCTCCCAAGGCGACCTCCACCCTCGGCTTTTCCTCTACTTGCCCCTTTGCCTCAATTCTAGTTAATGAAATCAAGAAATAATTTGTGCAACCACGTCGTTTTCCCCTTGAAGCTTTGGGAGCATCTTCCCAGATTTTCCTTAATCCATCTCCTTCCCAAAATTGGCAGGACCTACTGATCTCATGATGGATTAGTTTTTCCATTTTACATAATGCCACGTGCCTTCGAACTACAAGCGTAGCAGATTGCATCTAGAAATAGTGCGAAGCTTTTCTACCTCATACCTCTTCCACTTAAAGATATAGATACAAATGGGTTAGATCTTGGAAAATTTAACAAGGAGCCCCCCCCCCCCCCCCTCCCCCCCCAAACACACACACAAAAACAACCATAATCTTTGTAAAAGACTCGTAAGGTGTCTTTGCATGTACTCTTTCCTACCATGCTAGCTATGTGCGTGCATGCACACACACACACACACACACACACACACACACACACACACACACACACAGAGAGAGAGAGAGAGAGAGAGAGAGAGAGAGAGAGAGAGCATGAATGAGCCAAGATTCCCCTGTCAAAGCAGGTGCACTACTCTAGCACCACAAGAGTTGCTTGGTCTCTGTCTAGCCCTCATTGTCATTGCAAGAGCTTGCAATATGGGGTAGCACATGTCTATTACTCCAACTGCATTTCCACCGCATGAGTCTCGATAGTTGTTCCCAAGCATCTTCTTGAATCAAACCTTCTAAATGTTTGGAATCTGAGGTGTTATTACAAACATCAAGAAGAAGAGAGAGCATGGATGGGGAGTTGCTGCTGCCTTGCAACTTGAATCCTCCAACATAATATACGAAATATATGACACCCAAGGTGCACATGGTAAGACCCTACACTTCTTGTTGTTGAGGTAACTTGAGAAAGATAAATATATATTTTTTGAACAAATCGCTTACTATCCTCCTCTGAGGCTTATTAGGTCACCATATGTAACTCTCCAAAAGTTGGTTGAAGGGTTCAAACTTGTGCATTTTGAGCCTAGTGTCGCAATAGGGGGATATGCATTTATGGATTCACTTGGTGCTTTTGTCAGAGTTTGAAGACTTGAGCAAACCAGCCTCTTTTGGGTGGTGGTCAAGAGGATCATAGGAACTTGCGTTGTGGTCTATTTGCATCGTAAATGGGTGACCATCGCAGTTGTATCACTATGCTATTTATCTATCTCATGCATAGGTGATGCCTATGCATGGTTCTTTCTCAAAATGCAATGCTTGTACGGGAAATTTGCTATCATTGTACATAGGTGATGCCTACATATAGCTCTTGCTCAATGAAACAATGGACCTGGTCGCGTGAGGTTGCCAAGCAACTAGCTTGCCCAATCACCCGGTTTCCATTCACTAAATGATGGCTAAATAATTACGTGAGGAGAGCAGGTCAACTTCTCAAGCAGAAGGTGTTCAAAGGGAGGGGGTTCCCCGAGCGGGGCGGCTGCTCTAGTTTAGTGAGAATCTCACTTCACTCGAGGCGATTATTGCATATCTTGCAACTCACGAGGTCCAAACGCTGCTTACGAGGTGATGTGATTGCAGTTTCTCTCTCTAGTTTACCTGCTGGTAACCGGTTGATGAGCAGGCTCCTGCGCTCATGCGACCAGGCTCAATGGCTCTATAAAAAGTTAGTTATCAACATCTCCATGCTTCTCCTAGGAGCATGGCACAATTGACTATGGCAGGCCTATGTGGAGGTTCGCTTCACTTTTAAAAGGGTGTGCACATGAGAGCAAAGCTTTTGGAAAACATTGCATCCAAAAAGGTAGGAAGTTTTCGCACAAGCTTCTTCTTGCACAAACGCAAGCTCTCACTATCGAAATTGCCCTCTTTGATGCCTTTAACAACATCCCAAATCGTATGTTTCTATATTTAACGTAGCGGGATGAATTTTGCTTTTGTTGTGGATATGGTGTGCTTTCTCTAGTCCACGTGTGTGGCCTTTTAACTTGTTAACTTCTAAGAGTTGGGTAGCCACCAGAGGAATAGCAGGGAAAGGAATGGTTAGCGTGGAGAATGCAGAAAGCTGGTCGCACTAGAGCAACAAAGGGTGGGGTGAGAAATTGTCGTCGAATTGCAATTCTCAATCGAATGCGCATTGACCCGTGGTTACAGAAAATTGCGCCGTGCAATTTCCTTCCAAGAAAATAGCGTAGTACCTTCGAAATTGGGAGGATTAGAGCCAGTTCACATGAGCATCAGGTTCGCAACCAGTTGCAAACTGGTTCCCGTTGGAAACTGCATGCTGTTTAGTTCACATGGTCGTGAAAAAACGAGGCAAAAATGAACTTTTATTTCCGAATAACTCAGCCCGATAACCAAAACAAGCGTGTGTTGACTGCACATCGTTTATCGTTTTTGCATTTGCACTCTCGCTTCACCCCTGAGAGGGGGAGCAGGACAACAACCAGTTTGCAACCACGATCTGGGAACTAAGCTAGCAACCCACCATGGAAACATAATTAATTGGCAACTGGTTGCGCACATGTTGCCAACCGGCACCTCACGTGAACTGCACCTGAGTGCAACCCTTAGAGAAATTGGGGTCGTTAATAAAAACAGGTTGAATCCATCCCACTTTCCCCCTGCTATCCATGGGTGCGACTGGGCCCTAAGCAACGGTGTTGTCCCTATCATAAAGGTTAGGGTCGTTTTAAGTAAGATAAGATAAGACTACGGAAGTCCATTTTGGTGAAAGGTTGTGACCCATGACCCATCTGCTTGTCTTTTCAAAATTTTGGCGGGAGTCTTCTGACAGTGTCGAGCTCACGAGGAGGAGGGAGCGACAGACGATCGCCCTCTTTCCTTCAAAACCCTAACCCTTGAGAATGCCTGCGCAGACCGCCTCTCCAATAGAGCACTCAGAGAACGACCCTCATCACAAGCAGGAACACAAGAAGCACGCAGATAATCACGACCACAAGAAGCATAATGAACACAAGAAACAGGATCATAAGAAGCACGATGACAGCCATGGCGACCACCACCGCAAGCACTCCCCCGGAAAGTCATCTGGAACCCCTTCTCGCAGCACGTCGCCTGTTCCAGGGCCTACCCCTGTTTATGAACCCTGCCCCATTCCCCCCGATATTTGGACTTCAAAGATGCTCTATGTGTGGAAGGTAGGCCCTTTATCCAGCCTTTTGAACTGATTGCTGCCTGAAGCCGACGGTGCATCTCCTGTCATTTGGTTGCCCAAAATGAATGTATCTTCTCTATAATCAAGCAGAGTTTCATGACGCAGTGGGGGCCAATCTTGCAAGCCTAGAAACAGAGGAATCAAAATCATTAAGTCATGACGACATATTGCATGCAGTTCAAATGGCTAGTTTGTTGTCAAGCAGGAAAACACAAAGGATATGGATGCTCTCATTCGTTTGC
This sequence comes from Adiantum capillus-veneris, assembly GCF_014529385.1. Lineage (NCBI taxonomy): Eukaryota > Viridiplantae > Streptophyta > Polypodiopsida > Polypodiales > Pteridaceae > Adiantum > Adiantum capillus-veneris. The sequence goes on from NC_140960.1 coordinate 55,714,791, forward strand.
CATTGCCCATAGTTTGTGATGGAAATGAAAGTTGCTGAGTCAGCAGTGTTTACCTTGGCAGTTGCTAATTTGCCCCTGACATTACATGCAGAAAGGACAAACCAGATTTACCAGTTTCCACCATTATTTCCTTACTAGAACAACGATCTGGGTAATTTGCGTCTTTATAACCTGCTGCTTCCCTGATGTCGTGAGGCTCTAGTTGGACACTGAGAGACTTATCTGTGCAGCTCGGAGTTAAGCTATAGAACCTTAATTCACCGGGTCTTATCATTATTTCAAGAAGAAGTTTTTCCATTTCAGCAGGTTACAGAAGGCTTTGTGGCCTTTACAGGCCTCAATTATCTACCTGCAGTTCTTTATGTCTGTTGGATGCCCGAGCCAATCCTGATTTCGGGGGTCCTTGCAGTTGTGTTAAATCAGGTGATTGTGACAATAAGCAGCATGGATTGTGCTATTGAATCACAGTCTCCATCTTTGAGTTGAGCTTCGCTTCCTTTCTGGGCTCATGTGTTCAGGCCCCAGGGTAGCTGGAGGGTGGGGTGAGGCTGTTTCTCCACGATGCATAATATTTATAGACCTTATGGTGTTCACTATATTCCAAGGTTTATTTCAAGATGTAATTTCAAAAGTATTGGAATGACACTTATGCTCCTACAATAAAATGGTTCTTGACAGGCGGCTGTAGAAGATACAAAGGAATCAAGGAGAAAGAAGTTAATCACTACTGACGATTTAGCAAAACACGGAGAAAATGGTGGCTCTTTTTTGGGTTTTTTTTGATACTGCATGGTATTTTAGCAAAACAAAATCATCTTGATTCTTCTACTTCACTGCAAATGTGGCAGAGAAAGTGCTTAAGCTCACTAGTCCCAGATCTATTCAGGCGTGTTTGCATCTTGGAATTGATCCCAACGAGCTTGCGTACAGGTCTTTTCAAGGTCTTTACAGCTTCATCATGGCATGCGAAATCACAATGTCAAGATGGTTTGGTCAAAGCGTAGTTGTGCCATTGTTTCAAATTATGGAGCAGCAAAGTTTGATTCATTATGATGCACGAATGAGCAAAATCGCCTTTCATTCATGAGGTGTAGATCTACCAGATTAGTTTTTTCAAATTCCTGTTGAGACTATGCTGTCTGGCAGGCCGGTATCTGCCTTTCAGGACAAAGGACTTTTACATGAGTTTCAAGTGCTGAAGTTTGAGCATAATGAGAAACTGCGAAAGGGTATGTTCTAGTGGACCGTCAAGTTACTCTTAAAGTTGCATGGGAAGACATGGCTAATACTGCAAGCAAGTACATATACAGATAAGATACAAAAGCTTCAGGCAGAAAGAACCAGAATTATCCAAAAACAGGAAGAAGATAGAGCTGCAGCTGCTGCTGCAGCTGCAAATATTAGCCACAGCAAATACCATTGTCCAAAGGATTTTCAGGAAAAGGTAAACTCAAAGCTGCTTCTGGCTTTGGAGGTGTACACGCCCCTCTTATTTTGGACCTTGGGAAATTTTGTTGGGCTCTATCAGGAGAAGATGAGGCTTGAAGTGGTACGTAGACGGCAACAGAGGGAATTAGAGCAAATGGCCAAGTTTGAGGCTCAAAGACAGGTGAAGAAGATTTTGTAGTAGTGTAGTGTGGTTATTTCTTGTGTTTTGCCAGCAGCCATATGCATAAGCCTACATCGTGCTTAAGTTGCATCTGGTTATCTTCGTTGATGGAAACCTGGCATCTAGGGTTCCTATTCAGAAGGTGCATGTGATTGTCTAGGTGGTTGGAGGGCATGTCCATTGCTGTCCAAAATATGCATTTTTCACAGAAGTAGCTTATCTAAGAACACATTGTAATTGTTTTGTCCAGCAAATGGCCACCGATAATCAATCAAGAGCAGATGCTGAAAGAAAGGCTGAAGAGCAGAAGGTTGGTCCTCTCTTGTTTTGCAGCCTAACTTCGTACTGTTCCTAGACCTTACATGCACTCTTTTAACATTTTAACATTGTGAAAGGGTCACATGTACGTTGAGTGGCACTTTGGTCGTTCTGGCCTTTGTAAGTTAGAGATGCTTAATTATCTTGAGCTTTGTCGTGAATTGCAGAGGTTAGAGAAGGCCAAAAAGGACAAAGAATGGCAAGCAGATCTTCGTAAGCGAGAATTGCAGAAGCTGAAGGAGGTATAAATTATCTTTGTGAATATAAGCCTCTTCAATAAGATGAGAAATTTAGCAGCTCAATTGCCAAGATGCTCGTGGTTGATTTAGGAGGAGGCACTTGAAAAGAAGAGCAAGCAAATGGCAGCTGAGAGATATTTGAGAGAGCAGCAGCAGCTTGCTCTAGAGCAGCAACAGCTGGTGAGGATACTACCTTTGACTTAATCAGATTCTGCTGTCTTTGTATCCATACCAATCAAATGTCATGTTGCTTCCTGTGTTGACATTGTTCTGTGGGTTAGAGGCATTTTTCAATTGTCTTTGCACTGAAGTTTCAGGTCGACATGCACGAGTGTCGATATGTGTTTAAAAGTAGAGCTATGGTCTAGAGGAGTCCTTTTCTCCTTTGTACCACTGGGGGATAGCATTGTATTATAAGGTCTATTTGTCGTAAGAGTGACAAGGATCTGTAGTCTGTCTTTTCCATGTTCGATGTTGTGATATTGCAAATCGATCATTTTATTGAGAACAGAGACAACTGCGAAGAGAAGCTATGAGAAAGGAGCAGGAACGGATAGCCAAGCAGGAGGAGTTCAGAAAGCAGATGGAAAAGATTCAAGAAGCCCAACAGGAGGTCTGCTGCTTAGAACTTGGATCATACGTTTGTGCAGCTGCCTCTTGTCCATGTGCTGTCCCACCATCACATCAAGAGTTGATTGTAACCTTGTTTGCAACAACCAGGTTCTTAGGAAAAAGCAGGAGGAGATGGAATTGAAGGATGTCGAGAGGAGGCGAAAGTACGAGGAACAGAACAAAGAGCGGGTTCACCAACATTTTGAGGCTCGGAAGCATGCGGAGGCTAGACATGCGACGGCAGTTGCTAATTTCCATGAGCTGATGCGAAAGAGAGAGGAAGATTATCATAAGCGCCAGGAGGTCTATCTGAACTGGCTATCAATGAGATTTAGCAATGTACATTTGTTGTAGAAGAGCACATTCTCAACGCCCATGTTGGTTCAGGAATTGAGAATCAAGTTGAAGAAGCAGGAGGAAGAGCACAGGATTCAAGAAGCAGAGAGAAAGAAGAGGGAAGAGCTCAAGGAGCAGCAACGCTTGGAGGTTATTAAGGAAGCACAGGCAGAGCGTGATAGACGAGTACAGGTATAGCTGCTGTCTATGAGCTTGTGTCTATAATGAAATATTGTGCATGAGCAAATGTGGGTGTTCTTGGGAATGACAATAGCTCTGGATGTGAGTGGCCATGCTAAAGTATTGTTGAGTCTATAATGAACTCCTGTGCGTGAGGCATTGTGTGTGTTTGTGGGAATGGCAATAGCTTCAGTCTAGATGTGAGGCTATGCTGAGTCACTTTGGAGGCTTTATGCTTGTGATGGTTAGTGTGTTTGCATTGTGTGCACTTATTGAGCTTGTCTGCGTGTATATTGGTGTGTAGGTATATGGGATTAAGCTGTGTGTTTAGATGCTTGTGTGTGTGTGTGGGCATGTGTGGATGAAACTGTATGTGAGTATATTGGTGCGTGGGTATGTGGCATTATGCTCTGTGCTTAGATGCTTGTTGTGTGTGGGCATGTGTGTGGATGAACCACTTTTCTTCTTCTTTGTTGCAGGACCTGCTACAAAAAGCAGAAGCTGCGGATGCCGTGCTCCAGAATTTCATCATCACTAGACAACTGGAGCATGCCCGTAAAGTGGTGGAGAGGCAGATGGAGTTTGAAGACATGCACAATAAAGCAGAGAGCATGAGGAGAGTAAAGGCGTTGCACCGCTACCAGATTTTGCAGCGTATAGAGACTGAGACAGACCGAGTGCGCAATCTACTTGAATCCAAACAAAAGCAGGAGGATCGCCGCCGTGCTGCTAATGTAAACCTTTCTATCCATCGGCAGTCTATGCTGCAGCAAATGGAAAAGTTGTCGGTGAGTTGTTTGATTATCGGCAAAGAAGTGTTTAGTCTTTTAGCCTTTAAAGTTTCTGTATGATAACTAGCATAGCTAGATGTACTTGCATATCAACAATGCTAACTAGGATTTGCAGTAAAATAATTTGCATATCTATCATAAAGGTTAGCATGTTCCTATTGTTAACTCATGCAGTTGTGCTATCTAGCGTTGTGCTACTTAGCAATGGGCATGCGATGTTTGAAATTTATGTCTATCAGAAAGCAGAGTCTGGGTATATGTATGTCGAATGTTTATGTATGCATCTTTGTATGTGTATATATGTATTTATATATATACATGCATAGATGAATATGCATTTGTTTAGGTGTGTATTAATTGGATTTATGTATGTGTGTAGACACACATAATCATACAAGTGCGCGTGTGCACACACACATTTCTAGTGAGAGGAAGGTAAAGGACTCGTTGATAATTAGCATCAACTATGCTAACTAGGATATGCAAGAAAAGTGCTTAATTAGCATCTTCCTTCATTCAACTCCTATGTTTTTGCCTATTGTGCGGAATACAAAGGTAGTGTTGCATACGTGTCGAACTTCTTGTGTCAAATGGATTTTTGTGAGGTTTTGTTGAAGGAAAACCTGTATCAAACCATCCTTCTCGGAATCTTGCTCTGTATGGTAATTTTTTGTAGGGCAATGTCCATACTTTAGGATGGTTTTGCGGGGAATGAGGGGCTTACCACAGCTGTTAGTTTGAGCGAGTTTGTGGCACTGGCCTGAAAGACAAGTGCATTGCTGTGTAGCACGTTTTTGAAATAGTCGGAGATAACGTCGACTTCTCTTGATTGACACTTGAATTTGGGTTTTCTACCATGTTCTTCTCTCTTTGGAGAATACTCTCTTTTCCTCGGCAGTGCCGATGTGCATGTGCATGACTGATGACAATGTGCATTGCTAGTTTAGAATCTTACATTAGCAGTGTAAGCATTAGTGTTTGGTAGTACTGGTTAACTGGATAACCGCAGATTTGAGTACACAGATTGATGTCTTTGAGTTGTCAAATTGCAGATTAGCAAGAAATGGAGAGACACGTTGAGTGATGCTGATAGAGCTGAACTTGAAGAAACTCAAAAGCAGAAGGGCCTGCGCCCGCTGACCCCAATAAGTGAGAAGCATGGCAAGAAGTAACCATGTCACCAATTTTGGTCGCAATCTCTGCGGTGTGACATTGAAGGAACAAAGCACATTCATGTATTTGAAAATAATTGGGCAAGCAAGGAAGAAGACGTATCAGTGAGCAAAGTCATAGCTTAACACACATAATGCCAGCCAAATTATCTCCAATCACTGTTTTTTTAAAGCATGATGCTGGCACCGTGCAACTCCAGGCAATATGTTAGTCAGTATGTATCTCAAGTGTGATGCACTTGTAAGATTGCAACAAGTCCTTGATGAGATTCTTGTTTGGAATGTCACCTCTTGGAGTGCAATGATTGCAGGATATGCCCAACATGGGCATGCTAGGAAAAATTGAGCTGCTTTTAGTGGATGGTAACTAAGGGCTTTTCTCTCAATGCAATCACCTACCCTTGCAACTTGAAGGCATGTGGCACTCTGCAAGATGAGCAAAAAAGAAGGATTTGTAATCCAAGAGGAAGAAAGTGACTCTTTCTTTTGTGAGCTCACTTAAAGACCGTGCAAAGAAGAAGGATTTGTACCAATGCAGTAGGATACATGCTAATGTTCATGATAGTGGGTTACTTGAACAAAACACATACTTGGGCAACACGTTAGTTATTAGTATGTACCCCAAGTGTGGTGCATATGTCATCAATGTCCTTGATGAGAATCCTGTCCAGAATGTTGTCTCTTGCCGTGCATTGATTGTGGGATATGGCCAACGTGGGTAGGCTAGGAAATGCTGAGGTGAGGGCATCTCTCTGGATGCAATTGCCTACCTTTGCATCTTGAAGGTATGTGGAACTATGTAAGATTCTGATATGGGCAAAGTAATTCACAATGATATTACTAGTCGAGGGATGTTGGAAAGAAACATCTAGCTATCCACAAGAATTTCTCTTAGAATTTTGCAAACAAATTCTTCAACAACCTCTTGGCTACAGACATTTTAGACACTCTGTGAGGTTGTGTGTAGCAAATCTCATTCAAATTCCCTCTGCTCCAATCTCTACACTCACCAAATTGATAGTTGCTATCCCTACGACCATCATGCTATGTGTGAGTCATTCAAACACCATCCTTGTGACTAGAATCCCTCATGCTACAACTTATGATGGATGAGACCTCATTACTCTATACAACAAAGAAAAACTTTCTAATGTTATAAGAGCAATCCCAACATACCTCTAAAATCTATCTAGTAGCCCTTGAATTCAAGACCTAATAGACACATTATACAACATACTAAAACATTGATAGCATTATAAGAAGTATAGTAAAGAAAGTTAGTTATATTCATAAGAAAGGGTTTAAAATAAAATAGTACATATTAATATGTTTTTTCAAAACAAGAAACAAGTGATCCTCTAACACTAGAGGACATGAGGAGAAAACAAGTATACAACAAAATATCACGTTCCTTACAATTTATAATAATTGGGTGAGGACGATGCCACCTTCCCACCGCACATATGTATGGTTGCTTCTTTTGTTTTTGGGAACAAGTGTGCAAGATCATATTGCATTGCACTTCAATAAGAAATTTGACAATTGACAACAAATTCCCTTCCAAAAAATGGAACAATTTAAAAGTAATTTATTATTATTATGAGATATATTTGTCTTTATATAAATATTTCTTTTGATGATGCTTGAATAATGTGTCGAACTTATAATGGACAATCAAAATCTTTGGCAAAAAATAAAGAGACACAAAGTGAAGGAGCATACTATCAAAAAGAGAAAGACAGACTTAAGACATGCTGCATCTTCACTGTTCGAAACACATATATTGCTAAAACAATGGAAATCCATATGCAACATTACATTAGGAAACATTACAATGTGCCTAGGTTGTGCACACTGCTCCTTTTCTAGAGGTCACCCAGGAAATGAAACTTAGAAAATAGCCGCATGATTTTTGTTAACTATGACCTTATTGCACACAGTTTGAGACCCACAATGCTATAGTCCATTAATTAAAGTGCTCTAGTTATGAAAGAACCACAAAAATGCAAAATATCGTGGTGTTGCTTCCAAACTATACAAGATGTCTTGTAAACTTACACCAGCTTCACACTCAATTGCTAAGTATAATAGATATATCTATTAGTGTCAGCAACATTGCCAATGCGATTTGGATGATAGGGCTCCTCAACAAAAGATGACTGTTAGACAACTCATTTGATTTGTTGGAATAGCAAACATACCCTTATACGTCTACACATCAGTATTACTTTCTCACCATTGTCAAGCATCTTGGCACTCAACTTGTGAACAATCCAATCATCAAAAAGTACAAGACTATCATGAAACATCTCCACAAAGAAGTCTCTTTTGGCGTGTTGGCTACAATTGCAACAACAGGTATTGTGGTTAATCAGATAGAAAAACAATTTTTTGAGTTAATGCAACAAGTAGATACTTAGTGTAAGCTAGCAACCTTACACAACATGTATATCACTTCAAGAAGAAAAGCACACAATATGATGGACATGCATGAATTCGGCTCTATCAAGTTTTGGGGTGGGGCAAGGCTCATTGAACACAATGTAGTATTCCGATACAGTCGAATACCTAGCCATGATTCTGAAGTAGATATCCCACAATAGAGACGACCATGTTCCCATTCCTGTTCCCATTTGGCCATGGCAACTACCAAGGTGACATGAGCTTCTCTATCTACATCAAGATGAGAAAATTCACCCTTGTTCTCTATATACACATTGTACAAGACATATCTACCAATAATGTATCAGCTCAAACAAGCAATAATGATATCAAATTTTTCTACTAGCACAATGCTGTAATGCGACATAGACGCATATAAGAGGAGGAACAAGATTGTTTTCACTCATGATGCAGTAAGGAACATTATCTGATACAATTTTTTGTTTAGTATACAAATATAAGTTCTCAAGGTCTACATGTGAAATTGACTGTAGGAATAGCTTCATTATTTGAATGAAAAGGATTAGCTAATAACATGCAACACTTATAACATTTGGATACCCCACTATGAAAAGTGGAACGAAGCAACAAGAACATGTGATGTTGACTTGAAAGTTTTAGACGCCTATCATACCAAGCGCCATCTCATGATGTTCACCCAAATTTTGGGTAAACTTGACCTCCTTTGTTCAATCACCTTCTTCATGCAATCAACTTCAGCTTTGTGAACATTCACCTCTCCCACATTTCAAAGGCCAAGGATTTTGTTAAAAATTACTTCAATGACACTTACAACGTACCTACAACCACTATACAATTTCTCTCTACTGATAAACCTCTTTCTGCATTGCCTATTTCTTGTTTACATTACACTACGACCAATGTTCTTTAATTCAATTACTTTCTTATGCCAAAGTTTATTGTTTTTTTGTATCACAACTTATGTTGTATTCTTGCTTGATTTACTCATCATTCTCAGTCACCTAAGATTGAATTGTACCTATGTGATTTGTTATATCCATTACCATGACTAATCCATTTGGCAAGCTACTTATTGTAAAAAGGTATCTGTGCCCACTATGGTAATCCATACTCAAAGTATTTTATTTAAAAATTTTGTCCGTCTTTTTTAGCATTTTGAACAAATAGCTTTTCAACGTGCAAATCACGATACTGAAACTAATATTTTTAGAGGGAGCATAGCTACTTGTGTGCATTTCAATATGTCATAGATAGGAAGGCGACTTCTTCTTATGTCTTCTAGATAGTGAGTCCTCAGAAGGGAACAAAGTAGCATATGCTATTAGTGATTTTCCACATGCTTCAAAGGTCTTTGTTACTCTTGGATGCATACATATTGTTACCTCCACTATTTTTAAAGTTTATTTATCAAATTTTTTGCCTTTTAAAGCTTTGCTTACTTGCATCATAGATCACTGGCTCTTGGTTCCCAGAACTTTTGTGTTTTCTTTGTTCTTTCTGATTTTTTTACTTTCAAACAAAGATAAAATTTCAATGGTTATTATGTGTGTATGTGCACGTCCGCATGCATTTTTAACAAGTGAGATGAGCATGTAAATAATGCTACTTTTACTAGTTTTGATATTATTAATTTCCAAAGGATTGCTTGCAAGCGTTAATCAATGAAGAGTTTGATGAAGAATTGGTCAAACATTTATCCTATGAAGAATGGAAAGAATTGGTGGCCGAAATACTTATCCCTCTATTTAGAGCTTTTCTGCATAAAATTAAGCATATATTTGAAGGCCCAAGTACTAAATCAAGACTCACTTTAGTTGATTTTATAATAGTTTTAATTTTCTTATGAATTATTCTTTGAACTTTAGAAGGAGTTTGTATTATAGATTCTCCCATCAAGAGAGACTTGGTACAATACAATCTTTGTGTTCCTTGTGACCTTGGTGATGCTATGAAGATGGAAAGCTTCATCCATCACGAGCATAACATAAACTTTGCAAAAAGCATTAACTATCCCAAGCCTCAGTCCCAAGGCCTCAAACACCTTCGAAGGTGGAGAGAGCTAGTGGGGAATGAGGGTAGGGAAGAGGAAGAAGAATCATCCATAGGAGAAAGAAATAGTTCCTCACTTATCATCACTCTTCTTGCTTAGCATGGTAATGAAGATGAAGAAGATGGAAAGCTTAAGCATTGGAGCATGGCTCTTGGTTGGATTTGCATTCCATCGCCAAGAGTGTTGGCGTAGGCTCTCCACTTCCCAACAAGCTTGGAGAAGGAGATGGAGCTCTTGCACTTTGCACTCCACACAATGAGTGTGTGTGTGTGTGTGTGTGTGGGAGAGTAAACCCTCGCTCAAGCTTGGTCCACCTCTCTCTCTCTCTCGTATTATTTAATTATATCATTTGGACATGTGTCCTCTTTTTCCTCTTTAAGAGGAAGAACTTAATTATTAATTTTTATGCATCTAAACTCTCATTGGATCCCTTTAAAGCCTATCTAATAGGATTCAAGCACATCATGAGGGGCACATGTGGAGGATTTTGACATGTGTCTTTTATGCTTCTTAAGTCATTTGGTTTGAATTGAACACTCCAAGCACTTAGTCAATTAAGCATGGAAACCGTTTATGCCTCTTGAGAGTTTATCTTTGAATTGAACACTTCAAGAACCTTAGTCATTTAAGCATGAGAATCACCTCAAGCTTGGGCAAGGTTCCCACAAACACTTTAAGTACTTTAGCTAGCAAGCCGACAAGCACCTCATGCTTGGGTAGGATTCCCACCTCAAGGTCATCCCTAGCTTGCCTAAGGTCAAAGGACTTTTTGACACACTAACTTTTGGAGGTCTTTAATGAAGCTAACCCTAAGTCTTTTGAGATCCACTAGATGCATGTTGCTCTTTGATAGACTACCTCCTTTTGAACCCCTTTTGAGATGTAACTATGTCTCCTCTTGGTCCCTTGCTGAGTTAAATCTAGAAGCACTTATTGCACATTGCTCTTTGGTAAACCGTCTCTTTTTAGACCCCTATTGAGATGCAACCATTTCTACTTTTAGTCCCTTGTTGAGATAGGTCTAGAAGCACATATCTATATGCTTTCTCATTTATCTTTCCATATTAAATGATCAGTTTACTATGAGAAAATCATTTAGATATTATATTTTATGGCATTAGCCTCTATAACATATGCGGCATGTACTTAATAATAAAAAAGCCAAGTATATTGGTGGAATATGGATTATTGGAGTTACGATTATTAAGCAGTAGACTCACCATGTTTAAGTTAATAATACGTATTACTTGCTATAAATTAGGGATTCCTTTCAGAGCTCAAGACCCCCTGCACACTCTCTTGGCTTGATTGATGTCTACTGGTTGTGCGAAGCGTGTGTATGTCGGTATGTGTGCAAGCGGTGTTTTGCTAGCCGAAGTGTGAAGTTTTGAAGGTGACTCTGAGAGGAGTGGGGTGTTGTGAGTACTTTGGGCTAGAGAGGCATTCTGGTGTGTTTCCACTCCCCCTCTCTAGTGCTAGCAGCTGATCATATTCAAAGTCCATGTGCTTGAGAACCTCTAGACGAGACTCTCGGTGGGTCCTGGATCGAAGAAGATAAGTGCCTTGTGGCCACTAATCTTTCCATAAGCTCTACACAATGCTTTGGAAGCATCGGGTATAAAGATGCGATAAATATTTGGAACAAGTCCTACTGATTTCTTGGCCGGAGGTTGCTCTGGAGTTTTATCACCTTTCTGGGAACAAACATAGTAGGTGTGTTCCATCTGCAATTGAAGCATCGGCCTGAGTTTCTCGTTGATGGGTGGTCAAACTAGGTTGTGTAGGTTGAGTCAAGGTGTTGTGAGAATCTCAAGAATTTGTGCTTTCTTGTCGAGGGTTTTGGGTGTTTGATAGTTGGTAAATTCCAATCTTTCTTTCAGAAGTTTGTAGCCGGCCGGAGCATGGACCATAAGCTCTTGGATTGACTTGCCTGAACAAACATTATTCCTATAGAGGTGATGGCAGTCCTATGGTGTAGCACTCACACTAGTCCTCCAAGGTTATCAGTATGAAGCAAGACAACAAAAGATAGATATCTATAAACTTCTGGTTGTAGTCTTCCATAGTTACCATGGCCAGCATTTTCAAGTTGCCCCATTCTACCAAAAGTTGCACTTCAAATAAGGATGTCATGTAACTTCCGACGGCAAAAAATATTCTTGGAAGCTTGCCAAGTCCTTGGAGCGTGAGGCTTGGTAGCTATAGAAATACACCATTGCATGGCATTGTCTTTGAGAAAAGCAGCAATCCGAGAGATCTTTGATTCTTTAGTGTAGTTCCCCAATGTAGAAATGTTGTCAAACTGCTGTAGGAATTGTAAAGCTTTCTTTTGATCTTTCACTACTAAAAAGGTGAAAATTTTTACTATAGATCCACCATCCTTGAAGTCCATGGATTGATGCGGTGCAAGTCTTGAAGGTGGATAATAGGGATAGTTGTACATGCTTCAACCGCTATACCTAGGTGGCGGTGGAGGAGGTGGTGACAAAGGCAGTGACAAAGAAGGTTGCACCGAGTAAAAGTCGCACAATTGCACCATGTTCCTGAAAACTCCCCCGATGGGAATAAAAGACCGTGTAGATTGTCAAGAGGAGGCCCTTGTACTTTTTGGTGCTGGAGAAGGATAAGCCTGAGGCAACAGAGGTGGCAACTTGTAGTTCAGAAACCGTTGGAAGCCTTGCAGAACGAGAGGTTCTGCTGAGAATGCTTCGAGAGTATGCAGCCGAGTTTGTCGAATAGGAGCTGTACATACCCTGTAGAATCAAGGAGCGCCTTCTTGTCTTGTGTATTCGGGAAGGTATTGGTGTGCTATAACATACTTGGACACTCCAAGTTAAGAATCTACCACAACACACGCGAGAGAACTGAAAGAACTGAACAAAAATGAGAGAGAGTCGACTCGGCATGACGAAGTTCCGCGCCCAGAGAGATTGGCCCCAAAAACTGGCGTCCCTTTCGGTATTTCTTTATTATTAATGCTTCACAAAGTACAATGTTTGAGGGTCCTCGTCTCAACAATGCTCCCAAGATAATCTGACTGAAACTGAGGCCCTAATAGTTTATTTATAGGCCCTGGGCCTTCTGGAAGTAGAGTACATGAAAAGCTTCAAGTCTAAAAGAATCTGGTCACAATTCCTAGTGCCAAAAGTTTCCAGCACAAATTACAAAAATCCGTATAGATGCCACGTCAGCAGCCAATGCAATTCGCGGTCCGTACAACACTACCACATCAACAATTTTATGCAAATTGGGAATCCTTGCTTTATTTTGATGTTCTTGAGTCCCCTCGGCCGCATCGGACAAGACCCTATAAGTTTGAACAACTTATAAAATTGGACCTTTCATTTTGGCCTCTCGGATTGGTTCTGCAAGTTGTCACAGCTTCTTCTGTATATTTCAATGGGGCTCTGACCTCTTTCTGTCCGGAGTCTATCCTTTAGGTCATGCCACATCATAGCTTTGTGACATACCCCTTCTTGAAAGAAATATAATCACCCTCAATTACGCTTGCAAAACCAACATTAGTAAGAAACCAGTTCAGTAGATACTGACTCTTAAGTATCGACGCACTAGACAACATATATCTAGTACTTCCACGAAGACGAGAGTCACTGACCATTAACATGACATTCACATCGCTATCCCATCGAGATCTTTGATGAGAATCATGGTCATTGTAATGTATTTAGCAATCACATCCAGATCTCACTGATCTCTAGCAGATGTCAGGATTGACTAAATCTTGTTATTATCATATCCACATCACCCTTCAGGTGAATCAAGACTGAAATGTTGCAGTCGTTTCGTCTTTCAATCATGCACTCAAACATCACACACATGAGAGAGCACATATATCAAAATCATTTAAGGAATTCCCATTACAAAGTACTTCATTTCTTAAAGTCATACATCAGAAAACTGTCAACAGATCAATACCCCTTAAATTTGTAAAGAAATTAGTGACTTTAATCCATTTGGGTTAATTTGTGACAAAGGAGCAAAGTAACCGTCCTCTTGTGTAGTCCGCACCCCACCAGATTCAACCCGCTGATCATCGATAACTCTTGAAATAGTTGAAGCTAGACCAAAATCCGTAAGGTAAAGCTCCAAAATTTGAGGAGTATCTGCTAGGTCCTCCTCCTCCATCCATTTTGCATCCAATGTTGATAGTTCTTAAACTTGAATAGATATCGGCATATCACTTTACCTTAGAGAGAGAGAGAGAGAGAGAGAGAGAGAGAGAGAGAGAGAGAGAGAGAGAGAGAGAGAGAGAGAGAGAGAGAGAGAGAGAGAGAGAGAGAGAGAGAGAGAGAGAGAGAGAGAGAGAGAGAGAGAGAGAGAGAGAGATGAAGATGAAAAGGAAATGTAATATTAACGTCTTCAAAAGGCCAAAAGGTTACATGTGGTGAATCTAATACCAGGTCGGTGTACAAAAAGTACAAAGAACTGAAAAGAAAATAGTGGGTAGGGGTGGGATGAAAGCTGATACAAAGGGAATATGAAGGGTGAGCTGATACAATGGAGCTCTCCGACAGTAGAGGCATCATATACATATACATAAGTATCCAAAAGGCTATAGAGGTTCAATGTCCTCCAAGGTAAGCACTCTGTCAGGGCGGTTCGTATGTCGTGCCAGTATGATATGGATCCTCTATCGCAATCTACCTTGATGTCGAGAGGCCCCCCTCATCCATGAGAGAGAGAGAGAGAGAGAGAGAGAGAGAGAGAGAGAGAGAGAGAGAGAGAGAGAAGAAGAAGAAGAAGAAGAAGAAGAAGAAGAAGAAGAAGAAGAGAATTTTAATGTCGTAGGAAACTATCCCAAGAGACCTTAAAGATCTATCCGACGAGGAGAGTTGAACTCAAGACCTGTTATTCAAGAGGGAAATGGCATAACCAATCTACCACACTTGGGTGATAGAAAGGTTACCATTTTTCTCTTCTTATTAGCACCCTGTTTTTTTAGCTACAAAGAGATCCTGCCAAGAATAGCTGCCTATTAAGTGCGCGGCCAAACGCTTCTAAAAAATCTATGAACCTGCCAAAAAGTCAAAATTTTTTTTAACCTGAAAACTATTCTTACACAATCACAACCAAGGCGTCCATGGAAGCGACTCTCATGCCCAGATGCAATGCCAACATAGACTCTTAATGAGAAAGTATCTGCTTTCTCGAAAGGCAACTTGCTTTTTCAAAAAGAAACTGCATTTCCTCAAAGCTTACTCAAAATCATCTTCATTTGAGTGCTTTTTCATCTATTGTGCACAACTCTAACTGAGTTCGGAATCAACTTGACTGTGGAATATTCCATATCTTCAATAATTCATTTAGAATTATCTTTGTTAGATTTACACCACTCTGCTGCTTCACAGGTCTAGGGCATACTTGTACGACTAGTATGTCTCCGGGTTGGCCACCCATAGTCTAGGTTGTACTTGGTCCGGCCGCCCGAGTTTGGGGCCATCCGTCCACTTTTGTCCGGGCACCCACAGATATTTCCATATATTATTTATTTTTGTTGGGTCGTGGGGGATTTTTCCAGGCATTGCCCTACCTCCCCTTGGGCACCTATTTATGGGGTCAGGGGGTACCCACTTCCATATCTCATCTCACAGAGATCCCACACATCTGATTGTATTGGGTCTTCTGTTCATGGTAGTCATGGGGAGCTGATCGCCCCCTCTTCACCATCTCTGGCATTTGTGTCTACTATCTCTTTCTCCTCTCCAGGGATTTCAAAATGACGTGATCACACTATAATTTCAGGTTAATAACAATAGAAATGCAAAATAACAAATATTATGTTAATTGACATTCATCTTTTTTGACCTGCAAGGAGACTTGGAGACCGGCTCGAGGCCCGCCGGGCTAACTAAATGGCCCGCCGGGTAAAGCAACTTCCCCACCGGGCCCGTCGTGGCTATGTAAAGACGACGCCGGTGCTTGTCTTTTTCACAAGAGAGGTACATTGAAAAGTCTTCTTCACCAAAATTTCTGGCAGCTTTCCACATTCTCAAAGCAGTGTAGCAGTAATTTTTTAATCCCTTCCTTATTTTATTGATGTTTTTTTGAGTTTTTTGCGTTAAAACTTAAAGGTATAAAATTTCTTTTATCAAATCATCGTACGTGGATGCACTGGCATATGGTTGCAATTGCGGCTAGGTGTGTCATTGTAAAAGCGTACGATGATTATGTTTTATATTGCTCCCAGTCATTCATGCTTCGGCACATGGTTGCAATTGCGACTAGGTGTGTTGCTGCTAGAATGACAGGAGCATCTGTTTGAAAGAAGTCACCGTGCGTGGATGCACTGGCACATGGTTGCAATTGCGGCTAGGTGTGCCATTGCAAAAGCGTAGGGTGACTATGTTTTATGTTACTCCCAGTCATTCATGCTTCGGCACATGGTTGCAAATGCGACTAGGTGTGTTGCTGCTAGAATGACAGGAGCATCTGTTTGAAAGAAGTCACCGTGCGTGGATGCACTGGCACATGGTTGCAATTGCGGCTAGGTGTGTCATTGCAAAAACGCAAGATGACTATGTTTTATGTTGCTTCCCGTCATTCATGCTTCGGCACATGGTTGCAATTGCGACTAGGTGTGTTGCTGCTAGATTGATGATAGCATCTAATGCATGAATGTGTGCTCAAATAATTTCATAATGTTTCATATGCTTGAATCTTGAAAGAAGACATCGTACGTGGATGCACTGGCACATGGTTGCAATTGCGACTAGGTGTGTCATTGCAAAAGCGTAGGATGACTATGTTTTATGTTGCTCCTAGTCATTCATGCTTCGGCACATGGTTGCAATTGCGACTAGGTGTGTTGCTGCTAGATTGACGGTAGCATCTATTTGAAAGAAGTGACCGTGCGTGGATGCACTGGCACATGGTTGCAATTGCTGCTAGGTGTGTCATTGCAAAAGCGTAGGGTGACTATGTTTTATGTTGCTCCCAGTCATTCATGCTTCGACACATGGTTGCAAATGCGACTAGGTGTGTTGTTGCTAGAATGACAGGAGCATTTGTTTGAAAGAAGTCACCGTGCGTGGATGCACTGGCACATGGTTGCAATTGCGGCTAGGTGTGTCATTGCAAAAGCGTAGGGTGACTATGTATTATGTTGCTCCCAGTCATTCATGCTTCGGCACATGGTTGCAATTCCGACTAGGTGTGTTGCTGCTAGATTGACGGTAGCATCTGTTTGTAAGTTGTTGTACGGTGAGGCATTGGCACATGG
The DNA here is from genome assembly GCF_014529385.1 of Adiantum capillus-veneris. NCBI lineage: Eukaryota > Viridiplantae > Streptophyta > Polypodiopsida > Polypodiales > Pteridaceae > Adiantum > Adiantum capillus-veneris. The sequence continues at coordinate 55,731,762 of NC_140960.1, forward strand.
TTGCAATTGTGATTAGGTGTGTCACTGCCCAAGCATACGAGATCTATGGTCTATACTGCACTTTTTCTTTCACGTAGAAAAGATCCAAATGGAGTGGCACATAGTTATATTTCACAATGTGTTGTTTGCAATAATACCATTGCAGGCAAAATGGATCCTTCTGCTACTTCAATGATAGAGTTCAAAAAGAAAATTAGACAATTGTTGATTACAATCGTCAGTGCACTAGATCCCAACGATATAGCGCAGATTGTTGCAGATGAGTCTAGTTGTAATCATTATACAGTGAGATTGTCCGCAAAATTTTGTTGTTATATCCAGACAAAACAACCGAATCAATAATCTCATTACTGAGCAGTTGGGTGGGCAATTTGCCCAATTTTCTTGGTGACTTGGTGAGAGGGGTGTTAGAGGTGAAGGGTGAGGAGATAGAGGGTTTGATGGGAGGGAGGGATTGGAAATGCTTGCGAACTTCTAGCTCTATGAGCTCCTTGATGGTTTGCTCCTTAGGGAGGCGAGTGATAGACTCTTTCATTGTGATGATGGTGCGCTTTCTAGATTTTAAAGCTTCTTCTTCTTTGGTGGAGGCCAAATGAAAGTTTACAATAAGGGATTGCATTTGAGAGTGGAAGAGTTAAATGGAGGTATCTTTCCATTTGGTTAGGTATTGGAGCCAATCACTTGCGGCTAAGAGGGGTAAAGTAATAGAGGAGAGCTTGTTGACGAGGTCGGTGAGACGGCTTTCTACTTTAAGGTGGTAGTTATCCACTATATTTTGGAGGTTTTGAACAAGGCATTTTTGTGCTTGGATGAGGGCAAGGGTGTAATCTAGTTGATATTGGATTGTGAGGGCGGTGAATTTGGCGTTGAGAAGGGCTTGAGCTTGGGTGTCTTCTAGTTGCAAACGAGGGGATTTCATGTTGAGGCTATTGGGATTGGCATTGTTCTTGTGTAGTTCCATGAGGTGTGTGGTGTAGGCAAAAGCTTTGGCTAGCTTTTTGTGTAGCTTGGTAAACTCAAGAAAGGAGAGATTAATGATATCATCGAACTCCTTGGGTTTAGAAAGAGCGAGAGGAGAGGGTTTGGGTAAGGGGAGGGTTTGGCGCTCCTCGGGTGATGAAGGTTTTGAAGTATTAGGTGAAGAGGGTGTGGTTTTGATGGTGGAGAGGGTGATTAGAAGCTTTGAACGGGACTTCTTTGGAGGGTTGAGGTATGGTGGGTAGGTCTCTATGTCGGGGTTTGGGTCTAGACGGACGGGTGAATCTTCTACCCGAAGATCGGCTCGATGAGGGTTGGGGGAGAAGTCGAAGGATTCCTCTGAAAGTTGCTCGAATTCATCATCCATAACTTTGTATGGGTCGAGCGTGAGGTGGTCAAGTGCTAGAGTATTCTCCATGAAATGATTGTTGCTATCGGTTGGGTCGTTGACCGGTGGGCCATTCATCGGGATAGAGGGGTCGTCAAGGTTTGGTGTGATCTCCTTCTTGTTGAAGTGTGTATCCGTGCTATTGTTGTGGTTTGCATCCATGATGGGATTTTCGGGGGTGTCGATGGTTCGAAGTTGAGGTCTGTGTTGGAGGGTTAATCTGTAGGGAATGATGGAGGAGGCTTAAGTTACCAGCGGAGGATTCCCATACTTGGAGGGTAGGGGGGTAAAAGAGCTCTTAAAAAAGCCTTAATTGAAAAAGCCTTCATTAAAAAACGGGGGTTTAGCCTGAGGAGATTCGCTGTCGAAGATGACGAGGCCTGGGCGAGTGTATTGTTGTAGGTGACGTGGCCTGCCGGAGGGAGGTCGGGAGACTGTACCTCCTTATGTAGCTCTGGTTTAGCAGCTCGCGAGCCGTGCTTAGTGTGTTGTAGGTGTGTTGCAGGTTGCAGGAGTGTTGTAGGTTCTAGTTGACTGCGGCCAAGACGGGTGTATTGTACAGCAAGGGTCGAGGGACTAACTCTGTCGAGGGACTTAACCCATGTAGTAGCTGCAGCTGGCAGAGAAATTTATGCAAACTTGGACTATCGCCATGCAAACTGTATTGCAGGCGGGTGGAGTTGAGTACGGGGTTAAGGGGCTTAGTTTATGCAGAAGGTTGGCGAGACTCGCATCATTGCCAGGCAGCCGGTTGGCGAGACTTGCATTATTTCCATGTAGCCGGTATTGATGGAGTTGGTTGCGTAGTTGGTTGTGCAGGGAGAACCAGAGCCGCCCGGAGTATGAAGCTGTGGAGCGAGACGTGAGTAAATTGGTGGGTCTGTGTACTGGAGAAGGCGTGAAATGAGTAGGGGGCAAGGTAGTAGGGTGTTTAGAGTTGTGTATCTATTAGATGCTGGAGCGTTGCAAGGGGCTGTTTAGCAAGGTGACCATAAGAAGACAGTGCTTGTGACAGGGCTCGTAAGGTGTTTAGAGTTGTGTATCCATTAGATGCTGGAGCGTTTCAAGGCGCTGTTTAGCAAGATGTCGAATGAGAAGACAGTGTTTGTGTTTGTGACAAGGCTCGTAAGGTAGGATACCGAGGAGAAGGCGGAGTTTGTGATAGGCGATTAACCGACATGCTTACTCGTTAGAGATAAGATGGGCATTAGTTGCTTGTCACAGCGTGTGTCAGAGCATGGTACGGGGAAAGTGAGACTGCAGGGTGGTGATTCCCATTATCAGCGAGATGTACTAACCTGTGTTAAGCGAAGTAAAGGATCTCTTTAAGGTTATCAAAGTAAGGGTCTACCTTGAGTACCCGGGGCAAAGTTACATTAATTGTGGGATATTAGAGTTGAAATAAACTCAAGACAAACCATAGGAAAGGTGGTATATAGGTTGATCGGGAAGTTTTAGAGAGGGAGTTATTCGAAGGCAACATAAATGGAGGGTAATTGTTTTGATGATCGGTTCGAACGTTTCTTAAGGGTGAAAGGTAGGATAATCAATTAAGAGGCTCAGAGGAAACGAAGGAGCAAGTTTCGGGATGAGACGTAAGTGCGCTCAGAGGAAACGAAGGAGTAAGTTTCGGGATGAGGCATAAGTGCGCAACGCTTGTATTTTTCAAAAGAAACTTAAATCATTCATAATTATGTATCAGCGTGCGAAGCACTATGCTTATGAGTAATAAGGAGGGGAGGTGTGGTGGGGGTGGGCTACGGGGAGGTGCGGTGTGGGTGGGCTATGGGGTACCAAACACGTTTCGCTCCATTGAGGAGCTCATCAGTGGTAGGAGAAAGGAGAGAAAGAAAAAAAGGGGGGGGAAACTTGGGGGAGAGGGTGTTCTTTATATAAGGAGGGAGGGAAGGGGGGGGGGGGAAGAAGGAAGTGTACTTTTTGAGGGGGTTAAGTTAGGGAGATAGTTCCTCTAACTGAAGGAAACGATTGGTGTATAGTGTGATGTAGAGTCCCCGTAAAATTAAGGGAAGTCTTCATTGATTATTATTGAGGAGCGGTTTAAGTGAAGGCGGGGGGCCTGAAAATATGGGAAAGTTTCCATTGATTGTTATCCAAGGAGCGGTTTTAAGTGAAGGCGGGGCCTGATAATATATGGAAAAAATGGTGGGTAGGGGGGGGGGGGGGGGGGTGTTTGACGGGCGTCGAACGCAATATAAGGGGGTGTATTCCTCAAGGGGGGGTTTAAGTCCTAAAGGAGACTAAATTAGAGAATAAGGGGGGAATAGAGGGTAAGGAGCTTTATCAAGCAAAAACGCGAAGGGTGGTGTTACTAAGAAAAGACGATGTTGGGTGGTGTTGCTAAGAGAAGACGATGTTGGGTCTCAACAGAGTATCTAATCCAAGACTGGGAGTGTAATGCACATGACCGGGTGTAAGGTGTACATCGGGGGGAATGTGGGGGGGGGGGGGGGGGGGGGGGGGGCGCGGGAGGGCTTGAGGAGCAAGGGAGAGTATTTCAATTCATAAAAAAGGTGTTACAAGAGTACCATTCAACGGGACAAAAATTTGGAATGTAAGCTCCAAAGAAGAATGGGGATGTTTTAGGATAGGAGGGGTCTTCATCGTTGGTGAGGTTTATATGGGTGGGAAAAGAAGGAGGGGCTTTAAGAATCAACCTGCAAAATAAGATGTAGTGGTTAGGGAGGGAATAAAGAGTATTTAAAAAAAATTTGGTTTGAATCTTGTTTTTGGATTTGGTTAGAAGAGTGCCTTAAAAAAAACTTGGTTTGAATCTTGTTTTTGGATTTGGTTAGAAGAGTGCCTAAGTTATGGCCATTGGTCCAACATAGGATAGGTTTGTCAAGATGAGAAAGGGTGGGAGAGAGATTGCAGGCTGTATGGATAGGTTTGCCTATTGCAAGGGTAGGATGAAGTCTTCGAGTTTCTCGTGCAAAAGGGAGTTTGAGGATGTTAGAGAGAGGATTTTTTGAAGAAGGGGTTTTGGTTAAGAGAGAGGTACGTTCATTATAAGTGATCAATCCAAATATCTTAAGAAGGAAGCTTCTTGGGTAGCCTCTTCGAATGAGTCTTAGGAAGAAGAGGTTTCTCAAGCTAGCGAATCCGTCGGGATTACTTTCCTTGATGATATAGCGCCTGAGTTCTGTTTTGATAAAGGCTACTTTTTGGTGGAGCGGGTGCCAAGAGATCCAAGGTATATATTGGTATGAGTTGAGAGGCTTCTGGTAACAATTGGAATCAAGGATACCATAAAAGTTGAAAGCATGTCCCTTGTAGAAGTGGATATCTAGGATGGTAGCCTCAAAGGAGGAGATGATGGGTGAGATCACTATATGTTTTTGTAAAGGGAAGGCGTAAGAAGCGAGGGCTTTGGTAAGTGATTTGTGACTACCTGTCCAGACCCCGAAGGCATCATCTATGAATCTTTTATAATATGCTAGGTTCGGGCTGAGGATAAGAAGGGATTGGTTTTCTAGGTGGCAGAGAAAGAGGCAAGCATAAACTACTGCGAAATTAGATCCCATTGCGGTGCCTTTAATTTGCTGCCACACTTTATCTTTGAAGCAGAGATAATGGTGTGAAAGAATAAGGGTGGCAAGTGAGATGATGAACTCTGTTTTTGGGGTGTCAAAGAAGTTAGTGATGGTATTTCTGAGGGCTATGAGTCCCTCAGTCATAGGTATGTTAGGGTAAAGTGAGGTTACATCGATGGTGAAAAGGAGACAATGGGGGGGGGGGGAAGTCTGGGAGTGGAGATCGGTGATAAGGGATAGTGAGTCTTTAAGGTGTTGCTTTTGTGAAAGGAGGATAGGATAAAGTTGGAAGTGTAGCCATTTAGAAGCATTTTCAAACACGTATCCACGATAAGAGCAAATAGGGCGGGCTACAAGTATGGGTTTGTGTAGCTTAGGTAGAAATTGGATAGGACAGGGTTTGAAGGGTTTAAGGAGTGGTGTGAGGATAAAGGTGGCTTCAACTGGGGTTAGAAGAGTGTATTTGAGGGTGATGGAGTGGAGTAAGGAGGCGAGGTAGTTTAGTGAAGGTGGGGTGAGGGGTGTGTATGTGGATGTATCATTGAGTTGCCTATAGGCTTCTTGTTTGTACCATTCCCGTGATAGGATGGTAAGGCCAAGATTTTTGTCCGCCGGTTTGATGACTATTGTGTCGTCCATTGAAAGAGTTTTAAGGGCACGCTTGACGAATTTGGGAAATTTTGAGTGGGAAGGTTTATAATGTACAAGCGTATCTTTAAGATTTTGGAGGTTTAGGGATGTGATCCCCTCTAGTGTAGGATCTAAGGAGGGGGGTATCCAAGAGGGGTTAGGGATTTTGTAAGGGGGGGGGGGGGGGTGTTTGTTGGATATAGAAGATTGGAAAAACATTTTGAGTTGTAAACTTCTTGCCAGGAGTTGTGGGCTTTGATAATGTGTTTCGCTAGGGGTTCGGGGGAGGGGGGATGTATTTAAGTCCTAGGTCTAAGCATTTCTTTTCATCGTTAGAGAGGGGACGGGAGGTAAGATTATGTACAAAGTTAGTACAAAGGTTGTTGACCAAGGTAGATGAAGGGAGCTTACCAAAAATTATTTGCTCAAAGGCATGGGGATTTATGAGAGGAAGCCAAAATTTGTGTCTCTTCCTTCCTCTATCCGTGGGAAGTTTCTTGAAAAGGATAGGGAAGGTTCCATTGGAAATGGATAGGGTAGAAGGTGTTGACGTGGAAGGGGTAGAGAGTTGAGGGTTTGTCCAAATGTAAGGGAGGAGGGGGGGCTTGCTAAAAAGCAAGTGTAACCAAGAGGTTCGACATGATGGCGGTCTCTTGGTGACTGCTAGCTTACGATAGCTTCTACAGTGCAAACTGCTTAGTCTGGCTTTCCTTGATTCGGAGGAGTTTATGGTGCAGATTACTACATCTGGTCTTCCTGGAGTTTTACACAGCTTGGGGGGATATATTCAGGCATCTTGAGGACAGGTTTGAGGGTAGATTTGGGGACAGTCATGGGGTCAATTTTGGAGTTGATTTAGGAGTAAGTTGAATGGAGGTAATTTGAGCCTTACTTTAGTCAACCCTCCCCTCCCCCCCCCTTCCAGTTCCTGTCCCGTTTCGGACCCCCCGTTCCCGTTCCGAGTAACTATGCTTCATCCAGCCCGATTCGTCGCCAAAGAACCCTTGCCACCTCTTAGGACCCAAAGAAGAAGGAAGAGGTGGATGCCGCTGTTGCCCGATTCTTTTATCACGGACATATTCCATTTGTCACGGCTCGGTAAGCTCTATTGATCTTCTCTCTCTTTATCATTTCCTCTGCTCTCTATGTTTCCACCAATATGATCTCTAAACTATGATACTTACCTCTTCCATGTGTGATCAAAATAGGTCGGAGTATGGAAAAGCTATGGTGCAACGGATAGGAGAGTATGGCATAGGCTATGTGCTGCCATCTTTGGAAGCTCTCGAACCACTTTGCTTGATCGAGAGAAGGTGGTCACGGAACAAAAAATGCTCAATAGACTGGGATCATTACATCGCTCAACTCTGGGATCATTACATCGCTGGAAACCTCCTCTGTTCCATCTGCGTTTTTCAGCCAGATCTACGTTTTTGGGTTTTCAACCCATTTTCGACGGTTTTATTGGTCACTTTGTGTCGTTGAAACGTTCCACAAGTTGCTGGGCACCTAGGGTACCCATCAAGCCTTTGTTTTTTCATCAAATAGAAGGTTTTTGTTGCCAACAAGTGCAGCAAAAGTGGACTGCAAAATGACCTGCGTTTTTGCAGCAAGAGGGCATCGCTCAACTTCTGGACCCCGGATCTTGCAACCACCTACCCAGCATTGGCATCCGGTGCCTTGCTTGCGTAGTTCCTCTTCAGATCTACAAATTTCATCCATACACACTTGCTGTTTTTTCTCTGTTTTCAAGCCTCTGATGGCTATGCACGCAGAGATAAACCCTCCCTACACCCTCTGCACCGCTCCGGACCATGCCGGGAGTGTACGAGCACGCTGAAAATCGCTGGACAATAGCGTTTTCATCACCTCGCAATTGCGTTTTTGGGCGGACAACAGACAATGGGTTGGAGTTTTTTCACAGAGGATGAAGTTACCTCCTGACAGGACATCCCTTGGAGGTGGTCCATGCGGTCTCTCAGTGACTGTTGCAGTACATGGTAGTTTTGACATGAGCTTGATCATACATGGGTATACGATCCTTGGGAGATCCATTCATTCCAGCCATCATTCGACGGTTGCACACTCCAGAGGGGGTGGTGACTTGTGGTTTGCAACGGACACACCTATGCACTCATCAGAGGAGTTCACACGAGATATAGATATGGCCATGCTCATGGCATATGGGATTCCGACATTCCCAGAGAAGACACCACCATCTTGGGTGGACAGAGACTTACCACTTGACCTCGACACGTCAAATCGCTTGCTTACACAAGAGCATATACATGGACTTAGAGAGAGGATCTTGGATCTCTTCTTGGATAGGTTCATTGCTTGGATCTACAAATTGAAGTGGGACTTCAGTGCTTTGGACTCTCTTGGAGAGTTTACCCGCGAGATGCGGGAGATCAGGCATCATTCCACGACTACATCCGGAGTCACCAGGAGCTTGGCTTGGATGGTAGTGCAATTGCTCTTCTACACTCCTGATCATTTGGATTTCTACCTTCAGAGTTTCTTACACTCACCCTTGGTAACCTTACAACAGACTTATCCCTTGACCTGGGCAGTAGGCCACTCCTAGCTCATTCACATTGAGAGCCACACCGAGATGCAGTTTGGTGGCGTTATTGGTGTGGATTCTGTTTTTGTTTGACACCAAAGGATTGGAGGCAAGAGATACATGCAAGACAGCGCATACAAATTGGTATGGCCTTTCCTCTTCTCAGAGGATATTCACAATGCAAATTTCTCAATCTGGCTTCCCTTCTTCTACAGGATGATTACGGTGCAGACAGCTTGGTCTGACCACACCTCTTTTCAGAGGTCCTACACAGTGCAGACTGTTGAGTCTAGATTTCCCCTCAACTTGGATTACCCTAGGTACTGGTAGGACACCATGTGGTGGTGGTCCGTGCGGTCCATTGGTGACTGCTAGCTTACGATAGCTTCTACAGTGCAAACTGCTTAGTCTGGCTTTCCTTGATTCGGAGGAGTTTATGGTGCAGATTACTACATCTGGTCTTCCTGGAGTTTTACACAGCTTAGGGGGATATATTCAGGCATCTTGAGGACAGGTTTGAGGGTAGATTTGGGGACAGTCATGGGGTCAATTTTGGAGTTGATTTAGGAGTAAGCTGAATGGAGGTAATTTGAGCCTTACTTTAGTCAACCCTCCCCCCCCCCCCCCTTCCAGTTCCTGTCCCGTTTCGGACCCCCCGTTCCCGTTCCGAGTAACTATGCTTCATCCAGCCCGATTCGTCGCCAAAGAACCCTTGCCACCTCTTAGGACCCAAAGAAGAAGGAAGAGGTGGATGCCGCCGTTGCCCGATTCTTTTATCACGGACATATTCCATTTGTCACGGCTCGGTAAGCTCTATCGATCTTCTCTCTCTTTATCATTTCCTCTGCTCTCTATGTTTCCACCAATATGATCTCTAAACTATGATACTTACCTCTTCCATGTGTGATCAAAATAGGTCGGAGTATGGAAAATCTATGGTGCAACGGATAGGAGAGTATGGCATAGGCTATGTGCTGCCATCTTTGGAAGATCTCGAACCACTTTGCTTGATGGAGAGAAGGTGGTCACGGAACAAGCAATGCTCAATATACGACGGCTTTGGGTAAAACATGGAGTTACTCTCATTGCTGATGGATGGAGCGATACGAGAAAGAGATCCATTCATGGCCTCGTCGCATACTCGAGTTGAGAGATGTACTTTATGCACTCTCATGATGCCACCAAGAGTGACAAGTCAGCCGATGTCCTCGTCGTAAAGTAGACAGCAGCCATAGAGACGATTAGTTTGGAACACGTGATGGCTTTTGTCACAAATGGAGAGGCATCAAACAGGACAGCAGGAGCTATTGTAGAGGGCCACTTTCCGCATGTCATAGTGTGGTTTTGCATGGCACAATGCTTGAACAACCTATTAAAAGACATTGGCTAGCTTGAACGGATCGCACCATTCATTGCAGATTGAGTGAAGATTGTGGCCTTCATCAACAATCACAGTTTCATTCGGTCTGAGTACCTCAAAAGGTCGGGTGGCAAGGTGCTCCTCAAGTATTCAGACACCTGCTTCACGTTCAACTTTCTCCTCGTGTGTAGATTATTTGAATGTCAAAATGCGGCCCGATCGGTTTTCCTTAGTGATGAGTTCACCACCTCCTCCTATGTAAAGACGGTTGTTGTAGGGATTGTGTGCAAGGAGAAGGCAGAGGATTTAGAGTTGTGGAAAGAGCTCAAGAGCACATGTTAAACCAGTGATTCATTTTCTTTGGATTGTGGATGGCATGGAGCCTTGCATTGGCAAGGTTTATGAGGCCATGGACCACGTGATCGAGGAGCTTGCCCGGCTTGAGCCGGATGTAGAGCGTTATGCAAAGATTTATGCGCTTTGTAGATCGAGGTGGAATTCATATGCCTCGCCTTTACACGGGGCATCATACATGGTGGATACAGAGTTCAAAAGTGCAGGGCAAGAGACAAATAAAGAAGTCATGAATCATTTTACAAAGATCTTGAACAAGATGTTCCTAGATAGAGATGGGCGATGCATTGTCAGGAATCATTTGAGATAGTACAAAGAGATGGGGGGGTCATTTGGCACTCTAGATGCTCAAATTGATCGCAAGAAGATAGGTTCAATGCTATGGTAGGAGGACTATGGCTATGATGGCCCTGAGCTTCACAGACTGGCAATCCGTATTCTCAGCCAGTCAATTAGTACCTCATGCGTGAAGCAATTATAGAGTACCTTTAACCACATTGCTTCCAAGAAGAGGAATCAACTTGGAGTAGAGAGGACAAATGATCTTGTCTTTGTTAGCACAAACTTGAAAATGCTCTGCAAGAGTGTAACTAGACAAACAAGTCCTTTGACACAGTGGGAGATGGAGCAAGAGACACCTCAAGTAGGTGGAAATACAGAGGCACATACACCAGGTACTTCCTCCATGACAGAGACTGATCCACCAGAGCTCGATGATGAGGCATGGAAGGATGTGCATGACATACAACCAACTACTACTAATTGAGAGTCTACTCATGCTAGTGGCTCTTGAGTCATGAGACTTTAAAACTTCCATTATCCATACCTTTTTGTATTGCCCCCTTTGTAGTCTCTTTATGATATATGTCATCTTTGGTTTTTTGTATTACAGTACATTAGACCGCGCTCAATGTCATGGCTCAAGTCTTGTCGCTTAACATCTACTCTCGCAATTATTTGAAAACTGTTCAACCGAGCACTTGTTTGTCAATGACTAACGAGGGCATTGCTAACCAACACTGCAATCATTCCTTAATAAGTAGACACATCAGCCTTACATCGTCCATCACACGTGGATATCATAAAGGAGTTAAAGATTAGCGTCTTACCTTAAGCAGAAGGAAATGTCACATGCACATGGCTCTACATGCCATGTGGACATGCTACTACTATGACCTCAAAGTCAAGTTCGATGTCTAATAGTGTTTAGAGCCTGAGAGGATTTTATGTATTCTCTTGTATAAATGGTTTACACTAGGTGTTTAAGTGTTTGATGGGTGTCATTACTCTTCCTTTGCATCAACATGTAGCAAGATCTTGTTCGGATTGGGTGAGCCATTTGAAAAATAGCCAATAATCTATCAACCAAAAGTATGTGGACATTGTTTTTTTCCCTTGACATTTGGAACCATAATTACCAGCATCTCAAAACGCAAGATCAAGTTCTCCATTTCTATAGCTAGTTTAAAGATGCTTTAATTTTCATTCTCACAATTTTCAAGTCTTTTTATATGACGTTTTCAACCCAACATCCCATACCTGCAACCATCACTCATAACCATCACCCCCATCTCTTAATCAAGGTGATTGCCTTTGCTACTATTAGTTGTCATCTTCCACCCTATATTGTTCCTTTTCTATCGCTATTTTGTTATGCATTTCGCTCCCTTCCTTTCCATTATTATCTTGTTCTTGCAAATGAATTAAACTTACTAAAAAAAACAACAATGAAAGAAAAGAAAGAAAAAAATTAAAACTTTTATAAATTAACAAAGATACGATAAAAAAGAACGCTCAAAGAACGTAGAACAAATTTTCGAATAAAAACCGAAGTTTTCAAACCTTTAATTCAACCTTCTCAAACCAAATAACAAGAAGAACACACACCATGGAACAAAGTTTTGCATATATATGAGTAAAAAAACCGAAGTATTCAAACCTTCAATTCAACGTTCTCAAATTAAGCAAAGAAAATAACATGTTTGTAACATAAAACAAAGCTTTTATATAAATCTAAGTATTTAGACATTTAATTCAAATTTTTTTTGATACATAAGTTAGAAATAAATTAGATGCAAGCACAAATACAAGAAAACAATTCAAAAAGTTACATGATCATAGTGCACATATACTACGAGTTTCTTGAACTTTCTGGCAACATCCCAAGAAAAGAAGAACACATTGTATCACACTCCTCTTGAATATCGTCCGTAATTGCATGGAGACTTTTACAATGTTTCAAATGGAAATGGTATCTAACCGTCGAAGCAATGAGGTCAACAACATCACATGCAAACTCCAAGAAAGAAAGACACTTTGTATCACACTCCTCTTGAATGTCGCCCATAATTGCATGAAGACTTTCACCACTCCAAGATTGATGAACCCAAACCCACCAATTCCGACATCTTTGTAACAAAAGCATGATAATTAAAAGATCTCAGAAGAACATGATATGGGACCCTATGTATCAAGGATAAGGGGGCGAGTTGGGTGGGATGGCTACCTTGATAGCCGTTGTAATTATGGTCCCTGGATGATGTCATGGCTCAACACGAGCATGACAAGACCTTGTAATTATTTGGGTTGATAAATATAATTCACTCACGATTGTGAGTTTTGCTATATTTAAATAAAAAAAAACAAAAGCATGATAAATCGCTGCTGCTGTTCCACGGCTTTTCTCACCATTATTACTTTGATTGTCTAATAGCGTTTTGGACAAATGGAGAAAGGGAGGGTGCCAGTTAGCATTGCTTGATTAGAGGGAATGGTAAGAAGCGAAGGCTGAAGCAGAAGAATACTCAAAGGTCGTATAGAGGTAAGCTTTGTGTGTATATAGTAAGCAAGGTCGTGTAGAGGTAAGCTCTGTGTGTATAGCAAGCAAAGCAATTCAATAATGCTGAGTCTTGCGCAAAAAGGGAGCAGCAGAAGCTTGAAGACATGCTTGGAAGCTCTGGACTGTTTTCATGAGATGCGAAGATATGGCCTAGAGCTCCAAATGCAATGACCTGCTCTCGCAGCTTGAAGACATCTGGCATCATGCAAGATGTTGGTGTATAGGCAAAAGAATCCAGGATGAGGATGATATTGTTAGTCAGGGGCTGTTGACAAAAAATGTCGTGCTTGGCACTGCCTTGGTTGACATGTATGCCAAATGTGGCGTACTAGATGAAGCACAAAAAGTGCCTGACGAGCTTCCTCTCCGAAATGTCATCTCCTATAATGCTTTGATCCTGGAGTGGCAGGGTCAGGAAGCTCTGGACTATTTTCACAAAAAGTGCTTGACGAGCTTCCTCTCCGGAATGTCGTCTCTTGGAATTCTTTGATCGCGGGATATGCCCAATAGTGGCAGGGCCAGGAGGCTCTTGGCTGTTTTTGGCAGATGCAAAGAGAGAGCAACTCTCCAACTGCATTCACCTACGCTTGTATCTTGAAGGCATGTGCCGTTATGCAAGATGTTGATATGGGTAAAAGAAATCATGATGATATTGTTAGTCAGGGATTGTTGGAAAAAAACGATGTACTTGGCACTGCCTTGGCATGTATGCCAAATGTGGTGCACTTGAGAAAGCACAAAATGTGCTCGAGGAGTTTACTATTCGGAGCGATGTCTCTTGGAATGCACTGATTGCAGCATACACACAACAGGAGTGGGGCTAGAAAGCTTTAGGTTGTTTTCAACGGATGCAAAGTGAGGGCCTCTGTGCATATACAATCACCTATGCATGCATCTTGAAGGCATGTGCTCTACCCAAGATGTTGATATGGGCTTAAATATTTTCTTTGATATTTTTAGCCAAGGGTTGTTGCAAAAATTATCGTGCTTGGAAATACCTTGGTCCACACACATCCGTTTTCTCTCGCAACACCGCCAAGCAAGCAGCAATAAAGGCTACACAAGCAAAAAGACATTGAGTATTTCTTTTGTGAGCTCACTTAAAGATTGTGCTAAGGAGAAGGTTTTGTACCAAGGCAGTAGGATTCATGATGATATTTGCAATATGGGTAACTTGAAAAGAATGCATACTTGGAAAAAATGGTGGTCAGTATGTATGTCAAGTGCGATGCACCTTTCAGTGTGCAACAAGTCTTTAACGAGCTTACTGTGTTGCGGGATGTTGTCTTGTGGAATGCACTGATTGCAGGATATGCCCAACAGAGACGCAATTACCTATGCATGCATCTTGAAGGCATGTAGCTCTACCCAAGATGCTGATATGGGCTTGAATATTTTCTATGCTATTGTTAGCCAAGGGCTATTGCAAAAATTGTCGTGCTTGCCAATGCCTTGGTCCACACACATCCGTTTTCTCTTGAACCACCGCCAAGCAAGCATCAATAAAGGCTACACAAGCAAAAATGGAGAGCAAGAGAATGAGTCTTTCTTTTGTGAGCTCACTTAAAGACTATGCTAAGGAGAAGGTTTTTGTTGGAATTAGGGTTGCAGAGAAACACACACAGCTTGGAGAAGACGAAGGAAGCTCAAGAGACACAATAGAGAGTGTGTTACTTAGTGTGCAATGGAAAGATAGATAGCCCTAGAGTGATGGACGTATATACAATGCTCGGGGGCAAAAACCTCCTAAAGAGAAAAAAAATGCCCCGGCGGTCCTAGTATGTTCACACACATCACTATCGCATGTATATGGTAACAAATCCCCCCGGAGTGATGTGGTGAACGAGAGCTGGCACATGAGTAAAGGGAAGTGCCATGCCCTGAGGACATGATCAGTCCACAAAGGGGAGTAAGCCCAAAGCTTTGCGGAAAGCTTCAAGCTTCTCATAAGACAATGCCTTTGTGAAAAGATCTGCAAGGTTGTCCTGTGTTGGCACATAAGCCAAGCTGATCTCTCCTGCTGAGAGACTCTCCTTGACATAGTGGTAATGTACCTCAATGTGCTTGCAACTACCAATGCGCTTCGATTGTCAATGTAGATAGTGTTGGTAGTGTCCTGTCCAACACCCAAATCAGTCATAAGGCGTCTGAGCCATACACACTCAGCCGTAGCTATGAAGACTGTCCTGTACTCAGTCTCACAACGCGAAGTGGCCACAATACGTTGCTTCTTGCTCAACCATGATATACATGAACTACCAAGCATGAAACAAAAACCACTTGTGGACACTTGTGTGTCAAAACAACCAGCCCAATCTAAGTCCGAAACAGCATTTAAGTCTGGCGGTAATGATCCCTCCTTGGGATAAAAATAAGCCAAGATGTAAAGTGTCACTAAGGTAGCGGAAAATCCTCTTGACAACTTGCCAATGTTTAGATCCTGGGCTATGCATAAATCTGCTGACATGTGAGACTGCTAACTGAAAATCTAGCCTCGTGTTGCATACATAAATGAGACAGCCAACAACAGTTTGGTAAAGAGTGACATCAGCAGGATCGCCATCATCATGTAGACTCAACTTCAAACCTGTTTCCATGGGAGTGGCAATAGGTTTGCAATCCTCAAGTCAAAACTTACATAGCAATGTCTCTATGTAACTTTTCTGACACAAGGCAATATCACCATCACACTACTTAAACTGTATACCCAAGTAATGATGCAACAACCCCAAATCTTTCATCTTGAAAGTAGTATTCAAATCAGCCTTAAATTCAACAATATGTCTCTCATTTGGTCCAGTGATCAACAAATCATCGACATAAAGAACCACAATGAGAAGTACATCACCCTCACGCTTTACATACAATGTGCTTTCTGTTGGACTGTTACGAAAGCCTCGTTTAACCAAATGAGTGTCAGCTTTCTCATACCAAGCACGAGGAGATTGCTTCAACCACAAAGCCTTCTTACATCTGCACACTTTGTCCTCTTGTCCTTTTATGACAAAACCACGAGGTTGCGTTACATAAACTTCCTCAAATATGTCACCATTCAAGAAAGCCGTAACAATGTTTGATTGATGTATATCCCAACCAAAATGAACTGCCTATGCACATAGAAAACGCACAGTAGTCATACGACAAGTGGGAGCAAAAGTCTCTTTATAATCTATGCCTTTTTGCTGTGCATAACCCTTTGCAACAAGTCGATCCTTATGGCGATCTATCTCACCATTCTGCTTGCGTTTCAACTTGTAAACCCACTTCGTACCAATGGCCTTTTTGCCAAGAGGCAAATCACATAAAGTCCATGTGTCATTTTCTATAAGTGCATCATATTCTGATTGCATGGTAACCATCCAATTTTCTAAATTCTGTGCTTCAGAAGACAAAGGCTCCTCAACATCATGTAAGCTAGACACAGCCAAAGCATAACAATATGATGTATAAGATGCATGGAGAGAGCCTGAACGAGTACGACTAGACAAAGGTGTATCCAATTTACTGTCACGCAAAGTGTGCAGCAGCCAATTTTGGCATACCTCTAGCTTGCTCATTTTCAGCCCTTTCCTCGTCAAGTACATCATGTACATCTGCATCAGTAATAGGATGATCTGTAACGTTCTTAGAAACCCCCATAGGTTGTACATTTTCCTCATTGGAAGTTACATTCGTATTTCCACCACTGAAAAGCGGCAACAAAGTGTCATAAATGTCCTGTGAGCTTACATTACTGTCTCTAGTACATGACAGCAAGGGCTGAACAAAATCTTCCACAAACACTACATCCCGTGAAACCAGAATACGCTTTGTTTGCGGATGATATAACCTGTAACCTTTGCTTTCAGCACTATAACCAACAAACATACATTTCACAGCCTTATCATCCAATTTTCTGTGCTCTGTTTGTGGCACCAAAGTATATGCAAAACAACCAAAAACACGCATGTGCTCAATAGAAGGCTTTCTATCATGCCATGCTTCATATGGAGTAATAGACTGCAAAGCTTTCGTAGGACACTTGTTAAGTACATAAGTGGCACACATGATGGCCTCAAGCAAAAAAGAATGCAGCAAAGCTTGACTTTTGACCATACATCGTGCCATTTCCGTCAGTGACCTGTTTTTCCTCTCAGCAACACCATTTTGCTGAGATGTATAAGGCACTGTACATTGGTGTTTTATCCCACAACTAGCCAGAAATGCAATAAATTCATGAGATATATACTCCCCCCTCAATCGGAACGGAGGGTGCCCATAGTACATTTCGATACATTTTTAGCCATAGAAAGAAATTGTTTGAAGCACATAAAAACTTCGGACTTCGCTTTAAGCGAAAATACCCATGCATGCGTGGAGTAATCATCAGTGAAAGTCACAAAGTACAGGTAATTGCCCAAGGAAAGAGTTTGCATGGGCCCACAAGCACAAGCCACAACCTGCATGTGGCCCAAACCTGACCATCCTTTGGAAACTTAGAACGCTGCATCTTACCCAAAATATAGCCTTCACAAACATGTTTGACAGGTGCTTCAGGAGGTGGCAAAGAAGCAACCATATCTGATTTCTGCAAACGCAACAAACTGGCAAAATTCATATGACCAAAACGTGTATGCCAAAGTTTTGCATCTGAAATAGCCCTTGAATCTGCAACAGCATTTGCAAAATTTTATCCACACTTGTCATACAAAGTGAGCTTATACAGCCCACGGCACAAAAGGCCAGATGCAACAATTTCATCACCAAAACTGAGATCATGAACTGTACATCTGTCATCCACAAATTTGACTACAAGTCAAAGTCTAGCAAGTGCGGATATAGACAAGAGATTCTTCTTGATCCCAGGTACATAAAGTGCATCAACAAGTGTGAAAGAACTGCCATTTGCAGCAGTAAGCACAATCTTTCCAACTCCCTGAATCGGATAAGAGGCATTGTTGGCACAAGTGACTGAATTCCCATGAGGGACAGACTCGAGAGAGGTAAACAATTCACAATGTGAGGTAATGTGCTTTGTAGCACCATTCTCGAAATACCACACATGTGAATTTGCAGCAACTGACAAGCATGCATCATGGACAACAAGATTGTAAGAGCACTCTGCACTAAAAGCCCATTCTGCATCAACATCAGCATCACAGTTTCCTTTCAAAGAAGAGTCAACAATGGCTGCATTTGTAGTGGAACCAACATTTGCAGTGGAACCACCCTCTTTCTTCTTAGCCTCTTTGGCCTTCAACTTAGAACACGACTTGATCAAGTGATCATTAGCTTTACAATAATGGCAACGCATCTTCTTTTTGCCCTTATCACCAGAATTGCCAGACGAAGTGCTGCCAGCAGAAGCATTAGGAACAGAAATTTTGCCACTCGCAATAGAACCATAAGAAGTGGCTCCATTGCTGTTACCACCCTTTCTTTGGGAAGCAATAAAAGCGTGTTCAACTGCATGCTGTCTAGTCCTGTTTTTTTTGGAAAGTAACTCTTGCAATAGCAATGTGTATAATGCATCAAACTTGACAACTTCTGAATTTCCTTGGGTCATAAGTCTCCAAGTACTAGCAAAAGTCTGGTAGGAATCTGGTAAGGCATCAAGAATAGTCTGCTCAAGGGAACTGTTTGAAATGACTTCACCTGCAGAAATAAGTTGCTCATTGATATCCTTGACACTAGCAAGAATAGTGTCTGTATCATCTTCCTCATGCATAATCTTCGACTCCAACTCTTTACGCAGCAAAGCAATTTTAGCCTCATTGCGACTTGCATAAAGACCAGCCAAAATATCTCAAGCCTGTTTTGCAGATTTTGCTGAAGGGATGTGAGGAACAATGGTGCGATTCACAAACAATGTAATCAATGCATGAGCGTGCGCATCCTTTACATCCCAACGAGCTTGTTATGCCGTAGGCAAAACAACTCTAATTGCAGCAATCCTTGCAGCAAGACCTGCAACATCCTCAACATCGCCTGCATTCTCAGAACTAGAATGTACATCAATGCCCTGCACAATTTTCTAGACGCCCTTTGACACAAGAACATGTTGCATCATATAAGCCCACATAGGGTAGTTGTCCCCATCCAACCTGTCCTTAGCAGCAAACATTTTGAACACATCTGTGTTGTTGTTAGCCATGGTAAATGTTGCACCTGATGTGAAAACTGCTCGAAAATAGGAGAAACAGAGCGGGAACAACACGTGCTATATAGCACAAACCGTAGAAAACTATGAGGTACCTGTTATGCAGAAAACGACACTGAAAAAAATTCTGCACAAAATGACGAAATAGCCTATGCAGTACTGCCTGTAGTGGAAATGGAGGCCGAAATGATCCCGAATCAAAATTTGAGCAGATTGAGCTCTACGAGCACACCCGAAATTTTTGTCGACCTGCAAACGCTTGCCAAATGTTGGACGGAAGCAAATCACACACGCATGCAAACACTACCTAGATCAACATAATGTCAATCGAGGACACAGATGATACGATAGGCACACAGAGGAAATCTATTTAGCTTGTCAGGCTGAGACCATCCTACACATACAACACTCTGGAAGGCCAACTATACCACAATCAAGAACCTCACTGCTCTCAACTACACCACCTAGCCACATACACACATACGGAAGGTAACTCGCCTAATCATGCCAGATTCGTACGAAACATAAGGAACACCATCCCCTCACTAGGATACACCTGTCCCTAAGCTTCTACACTCAAAACCCTCACTGTAAACCCATCTGCAGAAAACGCGTAGGATGACAGAGCTGAATTTTGAAAGTGCCCGAAACTGAAATTTATGAGTACCTATGCGTAGCTTATGTCGCCACGATTCTATAGACTACTAGCGCGCAGAAAACAGACATCGTTTGATACACTTGCGGCCACAAATAGCTCGTAGATGCGTCGGCGTGTGTACTTCGTCTCACGTGGAATGCTTGGCGTTGTCGCGTAGCTCTCCTCGAGCCTACACCAATGGTGCAGTCGGATCTCCAATGTGTTGAGCGAGCCGGGCGTAGCGAGATGATAAAGCTCACGCTCACTCTCTTTCTCTCTCACACACAATAGACAGCAGCGCTAAATTTTGATTATGATAAAAGTCTCCTTACAAAATGACCTAGGTACCTTATATACTAAGGCTACCTTAGGTTTAACCAAAAATGGGGTTGAAAGGGTCAAATGGCTTTGTATTTATAATCTGGAAGTGCCATTGCACCCCGGCTTCTGAAACTAGAATAACTACTCATTACAAATGATGTTTATAGCCATAATCCGCAGCATTTCATTACTCGCAAAAGATAAGACTTTGGTACGAAACTTAAGTTATGTTGTGTTGTTGACCCGGCGGTCAACACACCCCCCTTCTGCGTTCATGTCATCCCCGACATGACCTGATTGTCGATGGCGATGTGGTCTTTGCTGTCGTTTTGGCTTCATCTGTTGCACTGCTTGTAACTTTGTCGAACCACAACAAGAACTATGATCCATTAGAGCGGACATCTATCATCATAACCATTCATCTTTTGAGATCCTCTGATTACTTGTATGTCTGCTCTTCTTCATTGGGGACTTCTTTGTTCCTGTGCAATCATGTTGTTAGTGTTGTCTGCAGCTTTGTTATTGTAGTCCATTCTTCGACTCGCCATTGAGGAGAAGTATGCTTTGATCTGAAATTGGTGCTCCAATTCATTTGTCAATTGATTTGAGTAGCATTTCCTTATTGTTGATGTAGAAGGAATATTTACAAGAGGATGGTGATAGGTGTCCTTAAATTAGGGTCTAAAACCTGGATGACCAAAGGGAAAAAACCCGGTGGGAAAAAAAATGCCTTTGGTATACGCTCTTATTGGAGTTGAGCAGTTGAACGTGAAGTACATGTTCATGAAAGGTGAGTGCTTGGGTGAAACACGGAAAGAGTGCCTGATGCAAGTGCCAATTATGGGACACTCTATATGCATATGAGAAATTTGTCAACAAAAGCATGCAATGTGAAAGAAGGAAATGATGGGTGTTTCGAGGAATAAATGTAGCACATGTGACATCAAAAGATGTCTCAGTAGCTTCCACCTTTCCAAGAAGGTTTTTCGATGTAGAAGTTTCTCCACTCGTATCTCACTGTGCTCAGTACGTGAGTGTCTTTTGGACCTTCTCCTTCACTTCACCAGACTTAAGTACTTAGACTTCGACTCTTTTGCTCACCTATACCAGCATGAGCGACACAACGTAAATATGCTCAACTCTTTCAGCTTGAGCAGTACCTAGAATAGCTAAGACGCTTATACCACAGAGAATATTACTTGAAGCTTTGGGACTAACACCTCACTCATTTTGTGGCGTAGCTACTCGACTCCGACTTGTATGACTTGTCGGTTCCATGTTGACACTGCTTTGTGACAAGTTCTTCGGCTGTTGTAGTGGCTGCTGAGACATACTTCGTGAAGTTTCATCGTTTCCCTGTACCTTCTTCTTTTTGTAGTGCTCAAGCCTCTCGTCAGTCTTTTCTTCATGTGGATTATGGATTTTTTATTTTTTTCTTAATAATAAACAAAGAAAATCTTAAAACAACTCAACAAAAGAAAAATCATTCAAATAGAAATGTAAATGCTATGTACACTATACACATGTCCCTAGGGGCTCATATATGGATTTTGTCCCCATACTCCTCTGTAACACTACTAGGAGGGCATATACTCTAAATTTCATCAAAAAATTATCACAATAAAACGCAAAAATTCAATGCATCTCACAAAACATTTCCCTCTAATAGTCATAATGTTAGGTCCGCATTTAGAATGCCTCCCCCCTTCCTATTTGGAGTCATCCTTTACAACAGGGTATCGCAAAGGGTATGTGTTGTGCTTGGGCAATTAAAAGTTGTGCCTATGCAGGCCTTGTAATGTAGCCCTATTATGCATACACAGTCAATGCATGGAAAAGATTTATGTTGTGCAAGATGTGGGTATAAACTGCTTATTGGTATTTGTTGGCGAGGCTTCCTATTCTAAGCAATATAATGGTCTTTGAAGCTTCGGTATCGTTGCTTGATTGAAGCGACTTGCTCTCTTCTAACTGTACTGTAATCGTAGGAAGAATTGTAAGAATTCAAGCGACGATGCACTGACAACAGTTTTGTTGTTCTTCTTTGGGACCCATTTCTTTGCGATTATTAGCTGTTTTGTTGCTGGCTCTCGTTTAGGAACCCATACTTGCCCGTGCTTCGTTTGGGAACCCATACTTGCCTGTGCTTCGTTTGTGTTTGAAGAGAATTCTTTGGGATCCACCTTTTTGTTGTGTGAGTCAACAATGGTCTTTGCTTGAGCCCTTGTACGCTTGGTTGGGGACGGGATTTAGGGTTTGAAAGTTGATACTGTGGTTGTTTTGGAATCCAAATGAATTCCTGACTTTTTTGTGCTTGAATCAACTTCTTTGGAGCCCAAACCTGAGTTGTGAAAGCTTGCGACTTTGTGATATTCTTACCCGTTCGTGCACGCTTTCCTTGTTTTTGTTTTGGTGTTGGATCTTGTGATTTGTCATTAGAGATCTTTGTCTTCTTGATCCATATCTGTTTTTGGCCGATCTGGCTTTTTGTTATCCAGATTTGTCGAGCTTTTTGGCTTTGACTTGTCCTATTCTTTTGACCTGTCATGGTTGTTGCTGAAGTGGTTGGTGATACTGATGGTCTGAGTTGATGATAGGGGATGTCGTAAGATTCATCACTATCGCTACTATCCTCAGCAAGGTTAACTTCTTGTACTTTCCCTTGATTTTTTGGCTGGTAGTGGAAAGTTACTATCTGTTTGCTCGTGGGTGGTAGTTTCTTAGAGGACTTTTCTAGCCCATTGATTAGAGCATTGTTAGCTCGTTGCTCTGGTCGTATTCCTCCTAGCTGAGTCTTTGCATCCTTATTAGGAGCCATGTATGAGGATGCTTGTGGTGGCTGTGTCTTCACGGAGGACTTTGGAATCCACTTTTGATGCACTTTATTCGTATAACGATGACATTGATTCCTGGGTCGTTGATCTTCTTGAAGCTCGAAGTGTTCTACAGAGTCATAGAACTCGTCGTCTTCTTCATCTTTTGATTCTCCACATTTCTTTTTTTGCTCCTTATTTCGAGAGCTTGTTGATGTCTGGATCTCTTCGTTTTCTTGGATTACACTCACTGCAAAATAAGGAACGACATCATAGCCATTTTCATCACAAAACTTTGTTGTGGGAGCACCCTCCACGGCGCACACGTCCAGAGTAGCCAAGATGTGTTCCCGTCCAAAAGGCTCTAACGCTTCTTCAGGAAATGGTTCTGGGATATAGTCCTTATCCTCTATAACCCGTGAAGGAGTACGAGCGGAAGTGCGACGCGAGAGAGAGTGCGAGAAGAAGAGCACGACGATATGGTGAACTCGCTTTACTGTAATGTGTAGAGCATAGTGAGTTCTTATTAGGTTTTTACAAAAGAATATGTGTACATACCTGGCGGCCCGCCCACTTACCTGGGCGACCACATTGGGCTTTATACCCCAACAACCTCCCACTTAAAGTCCAATGTGGTACTTTAAGTGTGAGAGAAGCTACTATACAAGCTAATATACAAGAGATGTAGAGAAGTGATGTACTACCCTACACCTAACTGCTTGCGAAAATGCGCAAAGCTCTCTGAGGGAAGTCCTTTTGTAAGTAGATCAGCAAGATTTTCTATGGTGTGAACTTTGACAAGCTGAAGTTGCTTATCCTCGAGCATTTCCCTGATGAAATGATACTTCACATCCACATGCTTTGTCTTTGAGTGATAAACTGGATTGCGAGCCAATTGTATAGCACTTTGACTATCACAATATAACACAGGCATCTATTCTTTGATTCCCAAATCTGTTACTAGTCGATTAAGCCAAATTGATTCTTTGCATGCCTCTGATGCTGCAACATATTCAACCTCTGTAGTAGACTGAGTAACACAATCTTGTAATCTAGAACGCCATGATACTGCTCCACCAGCCAATGTAAAGACATACCCTGACGTAGACCTTCGGTTGTCTAAGTCACCTGCATAATCTGAGTCTGTAAAACCCTTTACACTTAGTTCCTGACTCCCGTAACATATACGCATACTCTTTGTAGCTTTCAAGTATCTCAATATTCCTTTCACTGCCTCCCAATGTTTCTTGCCTGGGTTTGACATGTATCGACTTACTACTCCCACTGCAAATGCAATGTCTGGGCGAGTAGCAATCATTGCATACATCAAACTACCCACTGTAGACGCATATGGAATCTTATCCATTTCAGCTTGTTCTTCCTCAGACACAGGACAATCTTGTTTGCTAAGTTTCACATATGGTGGCAATGGAACACTCAATGCCTTTCCCTTCTCCATATTGAAACGTTGCAAAACCTTGTCAATATACTCTGTTTGAGATAACCAAATCAACTTCTTTGATCTGTCTCTCTCAATGCGCATACCAAGTATATGACTTGCCTCACCCATGTCTTACATGTCAAACGATTTTGCCATCTTTGACTTCAAAACTGAAATTTCTTCCAAGTGGTTGCCAGCAATCAACATGTCATCCACATACAAAATAAGGATCAGCCAACTACCATCCTTAGCCTTCTTTGTATATAGACAGTGATCGAACTCACTACGTTTGTAGCCTTGAGAAAGTATAAACTTGTGGAATTTATGGTACCATGCCCTCGTTGATTGTTTTAAGCCATAAAGACTCTTTAACAACTGGCATACCCAATCTTCCTTGCCTTTCTCAACAAACCCTTCTGGCTGCTGCATGTAAATTTCCACATCTAAATCACCATGCAAGAACGCTGTCTTGACATCCATTTGGTGCAACACCAAATCTAATATGGCAACCAATGCAAGAAAGCATCTCAATGTAGTCATCTTGACCACCGGAGAGAAGACTTCATCAAAGTCAATGCCTTGCTCTTGCTTAAAGCCCTTGGCAACAAGCCTTGCTTTGTACTTTGGCTGACTATCATGAGCGGTGATCTTATACTTGTAAACCCATTTACAAGGTAGAGCCTTTTTTCCCTGTGGTAATTTAACTAGCTTCCATGTCTTGTTTTTATGCAGAGCTGTCATCTCTGGCTGCATGGACAATTGCCAATTCCCGGAGTCCTTCATTTTCAATGCTTCCTTGTAACATGAAGGCTCATTGCAATCAGTCAACATGACATAGTTCATAGATGGAACAAGCCTATCAGGAGGTCGCGTGACACGTCCAGATCTACGCACAATAGGTGGCTCAGGCTTAGCCACAACCTGTGGTTCCACTCTATCCTGTCCTTGCTCCTCTTGAGGCCTGACATTTTGTCTTGCACGTGCAGGTCCATCTTCTTGGAAGACAATTCTTCTAATCTCCTCAACCCTCTCTGGTTTAGAATGATATTTGGATTCATTAAAGTGAACATCATTGCTGCGGACAACCTTTGTGGATTCGGGATCCCAAAGTCTGTACCCCATCTCACCAGAATTACCATAGCCTAGAAAGATGCACTTTCTACTCTTTGGCTCAAGCTTGTTCCTAAATTCCTTTGGAACGTGAGTATATGCCTCACAGCCAAAGACTCTGAGATGCTTGTATGAGGGCATTTTGCCTGACCATACCATCTCTGGCACTGAATCCTTCTGCAAAACCTTGCTAGGAGATCTATTTACAAGATGAAAAGCTGTTGATACAGCTTCAGCCCAAAACCCATTTGGGAGCTGTGCATTAGACAACATACTTCTGACCTTCTCTTGTATGGTCCTATTCATCCTCTCAGCAACACCATTTTGAGGAGGATTGTAAGGAGCAGTAAGTTCACGTTTTATACCTTTTGACTCACAAAAGTCCTGAAAGGCCTTTGAAACATACTCTCCACCATTGTCAGTGCGTAAGCATTTAAGCTTCTTGCCACTCTGATTCTCCACAAGTGTCACAAACGTTTTGAAAACACTAAACGCTTCATCCTTGTGCTTGAGAAAGTAAACCCATACTTTCCTCGAGTAATCATCTATAAATGTCATAAAGTAAGAAGCTCCCCCTAGAGATAGGTTAGGCATAGGTCCACACAAATCACTATGAACAAGTGCCAACTGTGTATCTCTTCTACTGCTTCTATGCTTATGTGGCTGCTGTGTTTGCTTACCATACAGACAATGTTCACAGAATTCAAAATCATTAAATGAAAAGCTAGGAAAATAACCAGAACAAGATAAGATTTCCATTCCCTTCTAGGACATATGTCCTAACCGGCTATGCCACAAAGAAACGTTCGGATGCTCGGTTACATTGATTACATTTTTAGAGACATTTGATACATAAATCATGTAAAGTCCTCCAGACTTTACTCCATGTGCTACTGTCATAGAACCCTTGGATATCTTCCACATGTTCTGTCCAAAAGTGGTGACGTAGCCAGCATCATCAAGTAAACCTGTGCTGATCAAGCTCTTTGTAATTGCGGGAACATGTCTCACATTCTTCAATGTGAAAGAAGAGCCATTCTGAAACTTCAATTGTACATCTCCAACACCTAAGATCTCACATGTCTGTTCATTGCCTAGCCGAACATGATCTTTAGTGGTCACATAAGAGGTAAACCACTCCTTGTTTGGAGACACATGAAGTGATGCCCCTGAGTCTATAATCCAGTCACTCAGTGCATTTCCATCAGATGCTGTAAGAAGAGCTGAGTCCATTGTATTCTTCAAGAAGTAGATGTCTCCTGACACTAGATGTCATCCTCTGCAACAGTGTTTGTCACATTTATTTCTTGAATCTTCACTGAGGACTTGTTCTTCTCACCATGGTCTTCAGCTTTCTCTTTGCCTTTTTCTGCTTTCCATTCTCTGCAGTCTCTTTTCATGTGACCCTTCTTGCCACAATGGTAGCATTCTATGTCACTCTTGCCTTTAGCACTGCGGGACTTGCTACGAGACTGATTCCTCTTTCCACCTTTTTACTTTTCTTTGGTACTTCCCCTGACAACTAAGGTTGTTCCTTTGACTTTGTCCATTGTCTTTCTATTGGTTTCTTCAGTAAGCAGACTTCCTTCTACACCTGCTATGTTCAAACCATCTGGAGGTGCAGAATTACTCAAAGTTGTGCGAAAAGTGTCCCAACATTCCGGCAATGTGATCAACAGGAACATAGCTCTAACAGGTTCATCAAACTTGACACCTTGAGCTGACAACTGACTATAGATTGTGTTGAATTCATTCAGATGATTGGACATAGGTGTCCCTTCTTTCATCTTCAAGTCAACAAACTTCTTAAGCCGGTATACCTGTGAAGCTGCACTCTGCTTCTCATAAAGATCACTCAGCTTTAACCATGCTTGATAAGCCGACATCTCGTCTGCTACATTGAAGTAAACGCTTTCTGCCAAAGTCAGCATAATGGTAGAAAGTGCCAATTCATCCATTTCGCTCCATTCATCTTCGTCCATATCTTCTGGTTTTATCCCCTTGAGATTTATAGGTTTTATCTGCTTCTTTTGTACCAACACGTGCCAAATCTGCTTCTTCCACAATGGGAAATTGGTTCCATCCAGATTCTTGATATTTTAAAGAGCAGTGTCCTGTGATCCAGCCATAGCTACGCTTCACAGTAGTTTACTTTCCTGGGAAAAATTCGGCAGAGTTTCCCCTGTAAACTGACCTCTGAACCAATATCAACCTGTCAAATGAACCAAGAAAGCTTCAGATTTTGCATAAATTTTGGCAGAGTCTCCTTTGTAAAATGGCTCTGGTGTACTCAAAAAACAGCTCAAAAAACACTATCTCTCTGACACTGTCAGTTGCGGGTAAACCTGTCCTACACCTGTACTGTCTCTCACTGTCCTGTCACAGTCCTGTAAGCATAGACTGCGACAATGCCTCAACGGCAGTAAAGCAAAGATGCAATCCCAACTGTCTAACTCACAGTCAATACATCCTAGCTGCCTATCTAAGGGTGCTCGAGGGATCGCTCCAAGACCTGTATCACCGAAAGGATCTCAACATTCGAGAATCCCCCAGCTCAATAAAACCTCACTCGACCCTCAACAAAGGCTGTAGTAAATTTGACAGTACATAGACTTCCCACAAAGTCATACATCCACAAATTTCCCACTGTATGCTGTAACCGCTGCGGCGGCTGTTTGCTGTGTGACTCACAGCCAGCAAACCCTCAACAGACATACATCATCTCTGACAATACATCCCATGTGGAAGTACCTACAATGTCAGGATGAAATCTGGAATATCAAGCAGCAAACACAAGCTAGTTGATGAACTAGTGGATGTCGCCTATAGTCTGTGTGTAGATGCGCCCGTGTCGTATGTGACACGCCTCCAAGAACTGTGAGCCGTCCTTCGATGTGTAGACAACCACAAATCAACACTCTGGGTGTGTCGATATCCTCAGCACCTGCAGTCGTAGGCCGAAAACCCCAAATTTGCAGAGTCGGATCTGCACCCGCTGAGACCACGTAGTCGAAAAAGGCCTGCGCAGAACTCTGTCAAAGCCGAACGGTGGTTGAGATGACCTCAGAATGAAATTCTGAGAACACTAAGCCCTTCGGGCTTTCCCACAGGATTTGAGGCCGTGTCTTTGCCTGTCGAATTTCACTCCAATCTGAGCCTGCGTAGCCACGTAGTCGAAAATGGCCTGCGCAGACCTTTGTCGAAGCCGAACGGTGGCCGAGATGACCTCTCTGGAGATTTGGGGCCGTGTCTTCGCCTGTCGAATTTCACTCCAATCTGAGTTGGTGACTCTAGCCTCCTGCAGTGCTGCCCCGAGCCTCGATCTGAGCTCTGATACCAGTTGAAGGAGTACGAGCGGAAGTGCGACACGAGAGAGAGTGCGAGAAGAAGAGCACGACGATATGGTGAACTCGCTCTACTGTAATGTGTAGAGCATAGTGAGTTCTTATTAGGTTTTTACAAAAGAATATGTGTACATACCTGGCGGCCCGCCCACTTACCTGGGCGACCACATTGGGCTTTATACCCCAACAACCCGCTCTAGGATACATTCCTCACGTTTCAAGCTACCACATTGTGAAGCTCCACACATCCACAGTTCTTTAGGCTTACCTAACCAAGATGGAAGTTCTGATCCTGCTACTGTGGCGGAATCAAACTCCTCAACCGGTGTTCTCGTCACATTTTTATAGCTATGGTCCCTCAAGTTTATCTTTGTTATGGTTTCCATATGTCTCAGGTATATATGGTCATAACCCCAATCTTGGACCATTTTCAATTGTCGCATGAATGGTCTTCCCAAAATGATGTCATAGTTGTTCTTCTTGCCAAAGTCAACAACAGCAAAAGTGAGTTCATATTCAATGCCACAAGAAGTAACAAGTACTTTTTCTAGCAATCCTAGGGGCTTTTCCTTGTGTCCGTCTGCAAGCTGCAGGGTCATTCGTGTGGATATCAAGGCAGGTTTTCCCCATTTTTTCCAAACCTCTTTGGTTGCAATGGGCACACCAACTCCACTGTCAAGGATTGCCATGGTTTTTACACCATTGAATTCCATAGGAAGGGTGGTGTTTCCCTCTTCTCCCTCGTAATACTCGCCTACCTTGTTTAATGGCACTGGCCTAGTATTTAGTTGAGGCATTTCAAGCTCTTTGATGCCTTCCTCGATTTGAGTCATTGGGGTTTTTACACCAAATTTCTCTAGACATTTACCCACATTAGCCCACATGTTTGGTCTTATTCTGAGCAACTCGGCTAACATTATTGTACAGGTGTCTGGGGTAGATAGAATATCTACTAGCCCCTTTGAATTGATGGCCTTGTTGGGAGACAGTCTCTGTGATGGGACTGCAACCACATCTGACTTGGTCTCCTACTCTCCCATGTAGGACGGTAGTGTTCTTAGCGAATGGGGTTGACTCTCCATAGATTGTACAGATCCTTTGTCGCCCCAATACGATCGCACGCCTAGATTCATTTGAGATCCAGTCTCAAATTCCTCTATTGGTGGTAGAAACACTCCTCGTTCTTCATCACCAGTCTTGTCTACTCGTCTTCTTAGGTCATCGGATTCATTGGCCTCTCTGACTTGTTTCCACAATTTGTCAAGACCATCTACCTCTTTACAATCCTCAGGTATAGCTTGGTGAAATCCCTCGAAAGAGTTATCCGTGGTATTCAGTACTATCCTTGGTTCTAATGCTGGTTCTTTGAGGTTTGGTCTGTGCTCATGACTAGAATCTGGCTCTTTTAGTTCCTGGTTTGGTGGGATTACTTGTGTAGGCATGACACGGATCACGTCCTCAGGTTTTGCAACTGGTGGTTCTAGTAAAGCTTGGGCTGTTTGAATCATTTTCTGGCACATTTCAAACCTTTGCTTTTCTAGTTCCGCATCGGGATATGTCATCCACCTGTGTTCTTGGGTTTGGTTCTTTTTGAGCCTCACATCATAGGCTTTTAAGAGGGTATATAATATCTCATTAACCTTCTCTGCCAACACAGATCCTCCTGAACTAGCACTTCTCGGTTTCTCATCCGTGGATGGTTCTTCTAGAGGTTTAACCATCTGTGTAAGAGAAGGTGCCTCCTTTTCCTCATGTTGTTTTATCTTCTCCTCAGCTTCGGTAAGCTTCTCAGCTAGGGATTTTTGCTCTCATTCCTTGCGTGCTTTCATCCTAGTCTTTCTAGCTTTCCAACTATTTCGTTTGCTCTTGGTTTTCTGACTAGGTGCGTCTGTCTTTGGTCCATCATCTGTCTTTGGACTCATGTCACTTTCCGTGTTCTTTGTCTCTGGATTCTCATCAGCTTTCTTTTGAGCTTGTGCTCTTGTAACCACTTGAACTGGTACGACATTTTCATTTTCTGAGCTACTAGGGAGCTGAACAATCCCTGACACATTTGTCGTGATTTTCCTGATTTGGTTTGGGTTTTTTGGGCAATCGGGGATCAAGTGAGAGATGCCACACTCAAGACAATAGGAATTTACTTCAATGATCTCCGTATGAGGACATTGTTTGACCAAGTGGTTGTCACGACTTTTGTGACAATCTGTCTCTGGTTGAGGAGATTCTTTTAGCATTTCCTCTTGGCTATAAGCACACTTTGACCTCGCTATTTGCAATGAATCGCAATGTCCTTTCGTCCATTTCATACCTTCTTTCTCTCGACTGAAACCCAGGAGGTGGAGGTTGTACCGGCCTCACCACTCCATGTGTTTCTCTCACATTTTGTTGCTCCGAAGGGTAGTACTCACTTTGGTTGCTATACCACATTGTAGCTAGTACTGGCATTGGTTTATTTGATGCTTCCATCATTGGCATGTATCTCATGTCTACCTGCATTCTAGCACCTGGCAGCGGAGGTTGTTGTCCTAAGACAAGTTGTGGCCTTAAAACTCCTAGTGGTCCTGGCGCATTCCCCGTAATGTATCTAGGTGGAGTAGGTGCTTCTGGAACAGGTTGTACATACCTCTCCCTAGCATCTTCCATGCTATAATAGCACTCTTCCCCCATATGGTTTGTCCATTTTCTCTCAATTTCACACCACTTCGGCTCTCCCGAATTAGATCTTACAAGAGGAATCAACCTCTTGACCAAGTCGTCGATAAGCTTTTCTTGATCAATAGGTGCCGTTGGCTTGGCAATGGACTAACTTATCTGTGAAACACTGTGCTGAGAGGATGTGTCATCTCATTGACTCTTTAAGTTCTTTTCTTTGTATGCCTCACATTTATCCACTAGATAAAGAGCTTCTTTGATCAACTCGTTTAACGTCATCCTCCTTATCATATGCAGATCCTTCTGAAGGCCCGCATGTCTCATTCCTTGGATAAAGATCAGCATCAATCGTGCTTGCGTAGGTAATTCCGCTCTCGGACAGAGCTTAACATATCTCTTGAGCCGTAATGATGCTTTGCGTACTGATTCATCCTCTTTCTGTTTGAATCTATGGATTTGTGAGACCGTGTTGTGAGCAATGCCTTTTGGCGAGAATTCTTCAATAAACTCCTCAAACAGCTCATCTAGGTTCTCAAAATCCCATATTTCCACCGAGTCGAACCATGTAGCTGCATCATCTTCTAGAGTCAATCCAAATCACGTAAACTGTGTCGCAAAATCTGAAACTTCCTCTGCTCTAATCACTCTTCTAAAAGCCGTTACGTGATCTTTCGGATCTTTATCTCCGGAGTATTTTCTGTTTACCCATTTCTAGACTTGGGATGGTCTAACTCGTCGATTGTCTACAAGTCTAACCAGAGACTCTCCCAATCCTTTTCTCGTTATCGCTCTTGAAGGGAATCCTGGTGGCTCTCTTCTTGGAATTCCTATAGGAATTCTCGTGTTTGGTGGAGGCATTTGTGGTCCTTCATTGACCAAATATCCACCTCTTTCTAGTACAGTCTGTGGATTTGTGCTTTCTACAACTCTGTATTCTCGTCCATACTTGTTGACAACTATAGATCTCCATTGACAGTCGACTCCGTATGTGTAGACATATAAGAGCTTGTAATCCGTTATCTCTTCTAGGTATGGATCTAAGCACCTATAAAGATTGACCTCATTGTCGTCAATGTATCTATATAGTCCTTCACTCTCATGACCAATCATCCAAACTCTCTCAACAAGATGGGTCTTTATCAATTGCAAGTTTGAAAGATCCATTGTGGGAGGATATTCCTCTATCGTCGGGATCTCCAAGCTTGTGTAAGCTGCGTTTGAATCTAGGGTAGACATGATTTCTGGGCTTAAGAGATTTTGCTTGGTTCAAGTAGACTTAGTCCACTGTGTTCAAGTGCTTTGGTTAGGGAAAAATCGAAACTATGTCCAAAACCGCAACCGTTTCGTCACAATTCTCACAAATTGTCGCTTTTAGACACCCCTGACTTCCGGATGTATTTTGAGGCCTCAAACGACGTTTTTTTCAAAGTTGACCTAAATGCTCCAAGAATCGCATTTACTCTTGGCTCTAAGATCTGTACAGCCGCTCTCAGGCTACGTTTTGATATAAAAACTTTTCCAATCCGATACCGTTTGTGAAAGTTATGGCCAAAATAGTGAAATGTAGTTTAGACTGGTCAAAATGAGTCCAAATTCAATTTTGAAAAAAGATTTGGGATCTCTGTGAGACTGTGAACACTCCTGTATGGTCAAAATTACAGTTGGACCCTAAAACTGGCATAGAGACATCCTACCTATATGCTCAAAATTTAACAAAATTTGGTCCAGAGACTCCCCTTAAGTCCAGCAACACAATGGTATGCTCAGAATTTCATTTGGACCTAAAAATGGTCTTGAGACATCCTACGCGTAGGATGTCTTTTTGCTCAGAATGACTTGAAATTTTCACCCCAGCTTCTCCTTGATGTGCTGATCACAGTGGTGTGCTCATAGGTTGATTTGGAGTCCTAAATCAAGCTGGAGACATCCTACGCGTAGGATGCCTAACTGCTCAGATTTTGTCCAAACTTGATCCCAAGATTCTCCTAATGCTCAGCAACCCAATGGTATACTCAAAATTGAATTTGGATGCCAATAGGTCAAGATTTGGGCTGCATAAGCTTCTAGTGCACTCCAAGAGTAGGATGTCTGACAATTCTTGTCTTTGCTTGGTAAATAGGCCAAACAAGGTCCAAATTCACTTTTGAAAAAAGTTTTGGAATCCTTGAGACACTTAGAACTTCCCTATATGGCCAAAGTAGAATTTTGACCACTTTATGACCCTGGAGACATCCTACGCGTAGGATGTCTTTTTGCTCTGTTTCAGCTCAAACTTGCACTGTAGCTTCCCCTTGATGTGCTAAACTCACATATATTTTTACTTTTTGATTCTGACACCTATAGGTTGGTCAAATGATCAAGAATCTATTCCAAAAGCCTGATGTCTGTTCTGACGAATTCCTAAGTCAAATCAACTCCAAATTGGACCAAATTTGCATAGGAGGCTTATCTAAGGCTATATGATAGCATGGTATGGTCACAGTAGAATTTTGGTTTCAGAATTATGGAGTAGACATCCTACGCGTAGGATGTCTTTTTGCTCAGAATGAACCCAAATTTGAACCACAGACTCTCCTTAAGGTGCTGATCACTGTGGTATGCTCAGAGGTTGATTTGGAGTGCTAAATCATGGACATCCTACGCGTAGGATGTATAAGTGCTTAGAATTGCCCCAAACTTGAGCCACAGCTTTCCCTTGATGTCAACAACCCAATGCTATGCTTAGATTTTGGTTTGGATTTCAAAAGTCCCAAATTTAGCTATTCTTGCCTTTTGTCTATCCAAAAACGCTAAAGTCTGTTCAATCTTCCTTTCACTGACCCAAATGAGATGAAATTTATCACATGCACTCAATACAACATTTAGAACATGCCTATGGAGTCATCCTATGGTTTGGTCTCAAAATTAGGTCTTGGAAACAATTTGGGTAGGATGTCTGGCAATTTTTGTCTTTTGACTTTAATCTGTCAAAATTTGGTCAAATTTCCACTTTCCAGGTGAAAATAGGGTAAAACCTACCTTCTAAACACACTGGTAACCTCAGATTTTCAAAAAAGTGCCCAGATCACCCTGTAGACATCCTACGCGTAGGATGTCTTCTGCCTATTTTTTTAGACTGAAGTGTCCCTGATGCTTCCTTATGCTCTCAGCAAGTGCAAGAATGCTTCACAATTGCAAAAACATGCAAAATTCACTCAATTTAAGCCTTTTCTAAAATTTTACGTTTTTTGACTCCGCCTTTTGGCTTTTGGTCAACAAAAATAGGGAAAAACACCCAAGTCAATATGTTACTAGGGTAAAACCTACCCTCTGAACCCATTGGTGCAGTCAGAATTTTCAAATTTGGTCTCCAAAACCCCCTTGAGACATCCTACGCGTAGGATGTCTATGTTTACAGAATTGCAAGTTTTCTTCGCAGAACCCTTGCAAATGCTCTTTTATATGCACAACATCAGTCAGTCATACAAAAACATCCACAAAAGCTTGTTTAATGCATTTTTACCCTCAAAAGCACACTTTTCCGTGATTTCAAATGCAATCAAGCACTTTAGCAAATAATTCAGTGATGAATAGCTCTAGATCAGAATCGGATCACTTACCTAAAGCTACTCCTACAAATCATATGGGGTTTTGCATCTATGAGTAGAAAAATGCTTCACCGCCACACACGGACTAGTAAACGCTTTTATCACCTCGCAAATCACTCGACCACCAACAACTACTCTAATCCACAGATCCTAACTAAACCTATCTAGTCACAGACCCTCGGCAAGACACACGCTTCCTGGCTATCCACTTGATCGCGGAATATTCTCTTCCGGATCCACTTAAGAAAAACGCTTTCTTTAGCCGAAACTAAATCAAGCAACCATCACACGAGTGTTAGTAGGAAACCTACTTAGGTCCTTGTGTCCCCGGCAACGGCGCCAATGTTGGACGGAAGCAACTCTCACACCCATGAAGTGCATGCAAACACTACCTAGATCAACATAATGTCAATCGAGGACACAAATGACACTATAGGCATACGGAGAAAATCTCTTTAGCTTGTCAGGCTGAGACCATCCTACACATACAACACTCTGGAAGGCCAACTATACCACAATCAAGAACCTCACTGCTCTCAACTACACCACCTAGCCACATACACACATACGGAAGGTAACTCGCCTAATCATGCCAGATTCGTACGAAACTTAAGGAACACCATTCCCTCACTAGGATACACCTGTCCCTAAGCTTCTACACTCAAAACCCTCACTCTAAACCCATCTGCGGAAAATGCGTAGGATGACAGAGCTGAATTTTGAAAGTGCCCAAAACTGAAATTTATGAGTACCTATGCGTAGCTTATGTCGCCACGATTCTATAGACTACTAGCACGCAGAAAACAGACATCGTTTGATACACTTACGGCCACAAATAGCTCGTAGATACGTCGGCGTGTGCGCTTCGTCTCGTGTGGAATGCTTGGCGTTGTTACGTAGCTCTCCTCGAGCCTACAACAATGGTGCAGTCGGATCTCCAATGTGTTGAGCTGGCCGGGCGTAGCGAGAGGATAAAGCTCACGCTCACTCTCTTTCTCTCTCACACACAGTAGACGGTAGCGCTAAATTTTGATTATGATAAAAGTCTCCTTACAAAATGACCTAGGTACCTTATATACTAAGGCTACCTTAGGTTTAACCAAAAATGGGGTTGAAAGGGTCAAATGGCTTTGTATTTACAATCTGGAAGCGCCATTGCACCCCGGCTTCTGAAACTAGAATAACTACTCATTACAAATGATATTTATAGCCATAATCCGCAGCATTTCATAACTCGCAAAAGATAAGACTTTGGTACGAAACTTGAGTTATGTTGTGTTGTTGACCCGGCGGTCAACACCAAAGCTCATTGAAATCAGAGAAAGTGAGCAAGCGTATGCTGGAGCAGCTGGCAGCCCGGGAGGATGCAACCTGCTCTGATACCAATTGTTGGAATTAGGGTTGCAGAGAAACACACAACTTGAAGAAGACGAAGGAAGCTCAAGGCACACAATAGAGAGTGTGTTACTTAGTGTGCAATGGAAAGATAGATAGCCCTAGAGTGATGGGCGTATATACAATTCTCGAGGGAAATAACCTCCTAAAGAGGGAAAAGATGCCCCGGCGGTCCTAGTGTGTTCACACACATCACTACCACATGTATATGGTAACAATTTTGTACCAAGGTAGTAAGTAGCATTAATGTTGATATTTGTGATAGTGGGATACTTGAAAACAATGCATACTTGGGGAAAATGTTGGTCAGTATGTATGTCAAGTGTAATGCACCTGTCAGTGTGCAACAAGTCTTTGACGAGGATACTGTGCGAGATGTCATCTTATGGAATGTACTAATTGCAAGATATACCCCAAGCGAGATAGGGCTAGGAAGTTGTGGGATGTTTTCAACTGACGTATAATGAGGGCCTATCTCCAGAAGCAATCACCTACGCGTGCATCTTAAAGGCATGCACATTGTGGCTCTACGCAAGATGCTGATATGGACACAAAATTCATGACATTATTGTTAGTATGAGGCTACTGAAAAGAGATGTCGTGCTCGGCATTGCCTTGGTTAATGCGTATGCAAAATGTGGTGCACTTGAGAAAGCACAAATAATGCTTGAGGAACTTTTTATTTGGAACATATCTTGGCATGCACTACTATTTCAAAAGACTTTCGTGATTTGCAATGCCTTGGTCGATATGTATGCCAAATGTGGTACACTTCAAAAAGCACAAAAAGTTCTTAAGGAGCTTTTTATCCAGAATGTCGTCTCTTGGAATGCGTTGATTGCGGATGCGTGTAACAAGAGCAGACCAAAAAGAGGAAGGCTATTTTCAGTGGATGCAAAGCGAAAGGCTCTCTCTAGATGCAATCACATATGCATGCCTCTTGAAGGGCTGTGGCTCTCCGCAAGATGCTGATATGGGCATAAAAATTCACCTTGATATTATTAGTTAGTGATTGTCGAAAAAAGATGGCGTGCTTGGCAATGCCTTAGTTGGCATGTTTGCTAAATGTGGTACACTTCACACACACACACACACACACACACACACACACACACACACACACACACACACACACACACACACACACACACACACACACACACACACACACACAGATACTAGTAGCGCCTACTTGATTACCGAATTAGAAGAGAGAGAGAGAGCATTTGGCGACTCCCTGCACTCTAATTGGAGTGCAACTCTCTGTAACTTTTAAGGCATGCCCTATAGATTGCAAGTTTATGTATGTTTGTGTGTGAGCCTACAGACAGACTGTACGGCAGATTCAACCTACCCTGAGCGCAATAACATCAAAAGTAGTACAGATAATGGCAAGCATGATAGCAAAAGTGAATGCGACAGTCGATATGTTGGCATAAGTCACAAAAGGGATGACAATGAAAAAACACATACTAATGGCAAGGTGGTAGAACAATGAAAGGAAGGTTTGGAGCTGATCCATCCAAGGTTGTGCTTTGATGCATGCGACCAATACCAAAGGTACACTTATATTCCATATTTTGATTTGTCCTATGTAATCTTGAAAGTACTTAGAATAAAAATTTTAACATATATGCATCCGAGCAATGAATTTACATCATCTTCATTGAAATGATTGTAGATGAAGGTGACAAGGATTGAAGAACTTTTGTGATATCCAACGAAGGGACACTTGGAGAGTACACCATAACGTGGCAATTTAGAATATCATAAGCCGACATAAATCAATGATAATGAATTCTTCCTTGTGTAACTATAGTATTTTTATAATAACAAAGTCCCTCCAACACTGGAGGAGAAGCTTAAGTCCCCCTTCAACACTGGAGGGGATAAAAGTGGCGGGGGAAGGGCACATTCACTACGGTATTATTATAAATGTGGAGAATAGTGCCAACTCCACACCATACACATATATCTTACGTATGGTTTTTTATTTTTTTGATGGACACAAGCATCGCAATGCACAAAATGCATATCTCTCCATCTTTAAAAATAATTGTGTGGAAATTTTCACCTTCGTAGATCTTTTAATACAAAATCTCATTTGTGATGCGAGGTCATAGAGCTCCTGGCAAATGCT
The DNA here is from genome assembly GCF_014529385.1 of Adiantum capillus-veneris. Classification (NCBI taxonomy): domain Eukaryota; kingdom Viridiplantae; phylum Streptophyta; class Polypodiopsida; order Polypodiales; family Pteridaceae; genus Adiantum; species Adiantum capillus-veneris. The sequence goes on from NC_140960.1 coordinate 55,770,007, forward strand.
CTGAGGAGAGATGCTATGGAGCCATCAGCACAAGCTATGCCATGACGTCAAATTCACGTTACTTTCACTTTTTTAATTCTTACCATTTGCATGTGTCAATCAGGGAAAACTAGTTTCACTAGAATAAATACATACTTAAAGGAGATTTACGCTTCTCCACTCAGTAAGCTAAATCTCTTCCCCAATGGAGAAACATCGTGATGGTAGGTTTGACTGCTTTTACACGCAGCAATTGTGATAAACAACCATCTAATTGTTTCACATGCAGGCTGCGAACATGTTTATAAATTAACTTTTCTACGATTCCACTCTTGTTCAAAGTTCTACACAGATGAGTTCAATTCACTTTATGTGGATGTTCATCATCTGGGCAAGAGAAGGTTTGCCGCTCAAAATTTTGCTTCGCATGGGCGTTAGCCAGTTTCCATATCACATATCTCATGTGAGTGTGTGAAAGAAAATTTAGCTCGTCCACTGATGTGACGACAACCTATTTGTTTGAATATCTTGTAAGGCAAATTCTACTTTTATTCTTCACCACACATGCTTTCTTTATAGATTTTTCACCAAACACGGTGCTAAGCTATAAATATTGACTTGTATTTTATACAATGTTTTGTCAGTAGAATGGCAAGTGAAAATATGGTCTTCCATTGGAAACAGTACTACTTCGGTGCCTGTTTTTTGAAAGAATATGGAGCCCTTTATATCCTTATATTGGTGGTAGTTCTGCGTGGTAGTTTAGTGATGCTTTTGGAGTGTCGATTGGACTTTTTTGCTTTTGGAATGTCGGTTGGACTTTGTCACATTCCATTATAAGGAGATTAGAATTCTAGTTTTTTTTATCATCTCCTCTCTCTCTCTCTCTCACGCACATACCTTGTTGAGGTTCTCGTGCACCCTACCATTATTTGCACATAACAAGATACTTCCACTTCTTCTTCCCAATGTCATCTATACCATAATTGTTGCAACCTAGAGCATCCTATATTTCCATCATCTGCTCTATGCCATCTTGCTACTTTTCCATGAAAAATAATAATAATTTCAACTGCAACACCAACACCATGTACTAGCAAATACACCTCATGTAGCCATATCGTCCTCACAACATCTCTTACAACTTTTAAAAAGAACCAACCTATTCCTTTGTCCCATAGCATCTCTTGCATATAGGTTTAATGAAACTTGGGCGTGCATGAATAGATGTATCAATAGTCTAATGGATCTTTCTGCACTGTTTTCATTCACCTTCTTTCCCTCTTATTGCTTTATTATGAGTAGGTGACATCTTTTTTGTTAAATGTTTATTATTGAGAATCTTTGATAGACCCTCAGAACTTTAATGGTGCTAGGCAACCAAGAAAATTCCACAATGATAGAAAACCACAAGGAACTTATGTCTCTTATGTCCAAAATCCTCCATGCTTGGATGTTTGAATATAGGGAGTTGAGACATTACCACAAAAAATGCCCACAAGTAACTAATAGAGCAATGACGGCAATCAACGTAGACCAAAGATACCACCTTGGCGGACGTAATGGTGGACAAGATAGAGGACAAAGAAGAGTACCTAGGGCCTTTGGAAAAGGTCAAGGAAGGAACACACATGCACATGTAGCCATAGGAGAGCCTCCTCTTGGTGAAGAAAAAGAGAGAGCAATTGTTTATGTAGCTATTGACAACCTTGAACACAATGACAATTTGTTGTTATTCAAACGCTGACCACACATCAAGGTAAAGGCTTCAATATCCTAATCGACTGTGGTAGTATTCATTCCTTTCTCTCTCCAAAATGCTTACAAAAAGTTGAGTCTAAATGAAGAACTAGCTAACCTACGACTGCAGAATTCACTAATGGAAAGATCGTGGTATCTTAACATCTTGCAAGAACCCTTGATTTTGAACTAGAGGGACACTCTACCTCAACTTTCTTTAGAACCCTTCCAATTGAGATGTATGATGTAATTCTTGGAATAGATTGGTTATTTAGGAATTAGGATAACATCCACTATGGCCAAGGAAGTTTGACCTTTAGAGATAGACATGCAAAACTTAGTCAAAGTGCAGGGAAAGAATTAGATTCCAATGATCCAAAGAATTATATTTAGTAATTAGGATAACATCCACTATGGCCAAGGAAGTTTGACCTTTAGAGGTAGACATGCAAAACAAGTCAAAGTGCAGGGATAGAATTAGATTCCAACAATTCAATTAGTTAAAGCAAACCACCTACTCAAGGGTATGAGAGTTGGACAACATATATTTGTGGTCAAATTCAATAAGGTTAATCCAAAGTCAAATGATTCAAAACCTTCATGGCTATATGATAATGTTGATGTTGTCCCAGAGATCTCACCACTTTTCCTCTTGCTTGAGAGTTGACCATGAGTTGGAGATTCTCCCTAGAATTGAACTCATATCAAAGACAAATTTACAAAATGCCCCTACAAGAGGCCATCTAGCTAAAGGAACAACTTCATCAACTTTTAGAACAAGAATTTATTCAACCAAGAAAATCAAGTTTGGGACCACATGTACTCTTCCAAAAGAAGAAAGGTGAAACTCTTCAACTATATGTTAACTATAGAGGACTGAACTAGGTAATCGTTAAAAACAACTATTGTGCACCATGATTACATGGATCCAAGGTCTTTTCAAAGATCTAAGATTGAGTTTTTACCAAATAAGAATAATGAATCAGATATCCAAAGGACAACCTTCAATCCTCGATATAGCCATTTATAGTAATATTGTCATTTGGTCTGATCAATGCATGGGCAACATTCAATGATTGATGTAGGGTAGTTTTAGGCCTTACCTAGATGATTTTTCCTTGTATTCTTTGATGAAATTCTAGCCTACTCAAAACGTAAGGAAGAGCACAAATGTCACCTTAGAAAGGTGCTCGATCTTCTTCAATGACACAACCTACATGCTAAGATGAGCAAATACACATTCTTCTCCCCAAATATCAAATACTTGGGACTTATTGCTTCTCAAGAAGATGTCTCAGTGGACCATGATAAAGTTCAAGACATTGCTGAATGGCCTCAGCTATTAAATGTAAGTAAGCTTAGAGTATTGTTGGAATTAGGGTTGCAGGAAAACACACACCGCTTGAGAAGATGAAGAAGCTCAAGGCACACAACAGAGAGTAGTATTACTTAGTGTGCAATGGAAAGATAATCTAGCCCTAGAGTGATGGACGTATATACAATGCATGTGGGAAAAACCTCCTAGTGAGGAAAAATTTTCTCGACGGTCCTAAGTGTGTTCACACACATCACTTATACCACATATATATGGTAACAAATCCCCCCTGGGAGTGATGCAGTGAACAAGAGTTGGCACATATGTATAGGGAAGTGTCATGCCCCGAGTGCATGATCAATCCACAAAGGGGAGTAAGCCCAAAGCTTTGCGGAAAGCTTCAAACTTCTCATGAGGCAATGCCTTTGTGAAACAAATTTGCAAGGTCGTCCTGTGTTGGCACATAAGCCAAGCTGATCCCTCCTACTTAGAGTCTCTCAATGTGGTAATGCACCTCAATGTGATTTGTGCAAGAATGAAAAATTGGGTTTCTCGCAATTGCCAATGTGCTCTGATTATCAGTGTAGATGATGTTGGCAATGTCATGTCCTACATCCAAATCAGTCGTAAGGCGTCTAAGCCATACATACTCAACTGTAGCTGTGAGGACTGCCGTTTACTCAGCCTCACAATTGGAAGTGACCACAATAGGTTTCTTCTTGCTCAATCATGATATGCATGCACTGCCAAGCATGACACTTGCATGTCAAATCAACAAGCCCAATCTAAGTCCGAAAAAGCATGTAAATTTGGTGGCAATGATCCCCCCTTGGGATGAAACAAGCCAAGATGCAGAGTGCCACTCAAGTAGAAAAAAATACTCTTGATAGACTGCCAATTCTTAGACCCTGGGCTATGCATAAATATGTTGACCTATGAGACTGCGAAGTGAATAACCGGCCTTGTAATGCATACATAAATAAGGCATCCAACAACAATTTGTTAAAGAATGACATCAATAGGATCACCAGCATCATGAATACTCAACTTCAAACCTATTTCCATGGGAGTAGCAATAGGTTTGCCGTCCTCAAGTCTAAACTTACATAGCAATGTCTCTATGTAACTTGTTTGACACAAGGCAATACCACCATCACATTGCTTAAATTGTATGCCTAAGTAATGATGCAACATCCCCAAATCTTTCATCTTGAAAGTAGCATTCAAATCAGCCTTAAATTCAACAATATGTGTCTCATTGGGCCTCGTGATCAACAAATCATCAACATAAAGAATGAAAATGAGAGGTACATCACCCTCATGCTTTACATACAAAGTGCTTTACATACAAAGTGCTTTTTGTTGGACTATTATGAAATCCTTGTTTAACCAAATGAATGACAACTTTCTCATACCAAGCAGGAGGAGATTGCTTCAACCCATACAAAGCTTTCTTACATTTGCATACTTTATATTCCTGCCCTCTAATGACAAAATCGCGAGGCTGTGTTACATAAAATTCTTCAAATATATCACCATTCAAGAAATTAGTAACAATATCTTCTTGATGTACAACCCATCCAAAATGAGCTTCCAATGCACAGTGATCATATGACAAGTGAGAGCAAAAGTTTCTTTGTAATCTATGCCTTCTTGTTATGCGCATAGCCTTTTACAACAAGTCAAGCATTATAGCGATCAATCTCACGATCTGGCTTATGTTTCAACTTGTAAACCCACTTTTAACCAATGGCCTTTTTGGCAGGAGGCAAATCACATAAAGTCCATGTGTCATTTTATATAAGTGCATCATATTCTAATTGCATGGTAGGCATCCAATTTTTTGAATTATGTGCTTCATCAAAAGATAGAGGTTCCTCTACATCACATAAGCTAGAAATAGCCAAAGCCTAACAATCCGATCATAAGATGCATGGCAAGAACCTGAACGAGCACGATTAGACAAAGGTGCATCCAATTTACTATCACGCAATGTATGCACCATCCATTTTGTCATACCTCTAGCTTTCTCATTCTCATTCCTTTCCACATCAAGTACATCATGTACATCTGCATCATAAATAGTTTGATATGAAGCATTTTATGAAACCCCCATAGGCTATACATTTGACTCATTGAAATTTATATTCAAGTTTCCACCACTAGAAAGAGACAATAAATTGTCATAAATATCTTGTGAGCTTACATTATTGTCTCTAGTACATGATAACAAGGACTGAACAGAATTTTCCACAAACACATCTCGTGAAACCAAGATACGCTTTGTTTGCGGATGGTACAACCTGTAACCTTTGCATTCAATACTATAACCAACAAAAATGCATTTAACATCCTTATCATCCAATTTTCTAAGTTGTGTTTGTGGCACCAAAGCATAAGCTAAACAACCAAAAACGGGCATATGATCAATAGAAGGCTTTCTATCATGCCATGCTTCATATAAGCCAAAGCAGATGTGGTAAATATTGATTCTTGACCATAAATCATGCCATCTCCAAAAGCGACCTGTCTTTTCTTTCAGTAACACCATTTTGATGAGTTGTATATGACACTGTACATTGGTGTTTTATCCCATGACTACAACAAAATGAATTACACTCGTGAATATACTCTCCCTCTCGATCTGAACGGAGGGTGTCCATAGTACATTTTGAGACATTTTCAGCCATAGCCAAAAATTGCTTGTAGCACATAAACATCGGACTTAGCTTTAAGAGGATACACACATGCATGCCTACAATAATCATCAATGAAAGTCACGAAGTAAAGGTAACTGCACAAGGACAGGTTTGCATGGGCCCACAAACATCACTATGCACAAGTTGCAATCTGCATGTGCCCCTAACTGAACCATCCTTTGGACATTTCAAACGCTGCATCTTACCTAGAATACAACCTTCACAAACATGCTTCACAAGTGCTTCAAGAGGCGGCAACAAAGCAACCATATCAGATTTTTGCAAACACAGCAAATTGGAAAAATTCAGATGCCCAAAATGTGCATGCCAAAGTTTTGCCTCTGAAACAGTCTTTGAATCCACAACTGCATTTGTAAAATTTTTCCCACACTTGTCATAAAAAGTGATCTTATAGAACTCATGGCATAAAATTCCAGATGCAACAATTCCATGACCAAAACTGAGACCATAAACTATACATCTATCATTCACAAATTTCACAACAAGACCAAGTCTAGCAAGTGCAGATACAAACAAAAGATTCTTTTTTATCCCAGGACATAAAGTGCATCAGCAAGTGTGAAAGAACTACCATTAGCATCAGTTAGCACAATCTTTCCAACTCCCTTGACCGGATAAGATGCATTTTTGGAACAAGTGGTTGTATTCCCATGAGGGACATCCTCGAGAGATGTAAACAAGTCACGATGAGAGGTAATGTGCTTTGTAGCACCACTATCAAAGTACCACACATGTGACTCTGCAACAACTGACATACATGCATCAAGGACAAAAGGATCATAGGTGCACTTTGCACTAAATGCCCACTCTGTATCTACATCAGCATCACGGTCTCCTTTCATCGAAGATTCTACAATAGTTGCATTTACAGTAGAACCTGCCTCTTTCTTCTTGGCCTCTTTTGCATTCAATTTAGGACACTGCTTGATCAAGTGATCATTAGCTTGGCAATAATGGCAATGCATTTTCTTTTTTCCCTTTTCATAAGAATTCCTAGATGAGGTGTTGCCATCAAAAGCATTAGGAACGGGTGATTTGCCACTCGTTGAAGAACCATGAGAAGTGGCTATATTGTTGTTACCACCTTTTCTTTGAGCAGCAATAAAAGAATGTTTAGATGCATGCTGTTTAGCCTTGTTTTTTCTTGAAAGTGACTCTTGCAACAACAATGTGCATAATGCATCAAACTTGACAACATCAAGATCTCCTTGGGTCATAAGTCTCCAAGTACTAGCAAAAGTCTGATAGGAATCTGGCAGCAATGCATCAAGAACATTCAGCACAAGGAATCTATCTGAAATGACTTCCCTTGCAAAAATGATTTGCTCATTACTATCCTTGATACAGTGTCCATGTCATCTTCCTTGTGCATAATCTTTGATTCCAATCTTGGGGGAGTTGTGTGTGGAGCTTCCTGGTCGTGTCTTTTTTCCTGTTCAGGCAGTTCCTCTCTTGGTGGTGTTGACTTTTCTTCTTGTTTCTCTGCTCGCTCTCTTTGGCACTCCTCTCTTTCATAGAAGAATTCTAATCCTACCAGAATATCATGTGGATAGTCAAAGGGATTCTTGGTTTGGTTTTTGAAGCGTTTGGGTGAAGGTTTCCACTTCTTTCAAAGTCTCCTTTGAGCCCCCTTTTGAGCTCAAATGTAGTTGCTTCTCTTTCTACCCTTGCTGCTTTTTATGTAGGCTCTTCTAGTGGTGCAACGGGACGTGGTCGTTTCTTGTTGGGCTCCGCCTCATCCACTTCATATTTCCTTTGCTCCTTGTTTTTCTTTCCAGAGGAGTTTCCTCCTCCTCTTCTTCTTCCTTGTCGCTCTCTGTTGTCTTTGTTGTGACCACAGCTACAGTGGTTGCGTCTTGTTCTGAGACATTAACAAGTCTCTTCCTTAACCTTGTGGCCATTGGTGGTGCTTTCATTTGTACTTCTTCTTCATCTTCTCTTTTGTCTACCAGCCATAAATTTTGTTTTGGTGCTAGTGGTAGGGGTTCAGCCTGGCTGATGGCCTGATATGCTATCCTTGTTAGCACTTTAGGAGCTCCCATGAAAGAAATGTTCTCTGGCTTCTTCACATGTGTGAGGGTGGTATGAATGTAGTGGCTCCCTCTTTCTTGGATTCTTGGTTAAAATCAAAAGAAACTGCATGATTTGGAACAATGTATCGTGGTGGCCGCTTTGTAGTGAAGTGGAAGTGTTGATGGTAGAGTCAAAGTGTTTGCTCTATCTCCTTTTGCTTGAGATCCGAGAAGGATGTGGATCTGCTAGTAAATATACCAATTGTGGACAAGTGGTGGTCTCTCATCGGCTACCTCCTATTGGAAGCTTTAAAGCATCAACAGCTACATGATCTTCTCTGATGTTTACCTGGATTGAGGTGTCATTTAAGTCTGAGATGGTAGCCCGACCTTCTATAGTCGTGTTGTGTAGCAATTCATAGGCTCTCTTGTAGTCCACACCACATGGTTCCATCCCTGTTCCAGCTCAATATAGTCTTTAAGTCCGATCTTTTCCCATAGTGGCCTGATTGCGTCTTCTTTACCCAGGTCATGAGCTTCCTTGGGTAGCATTTGAACTTCTACCTGGTTACCTTGTGCACTTTTGAATATGCCATGGTAAACTATGACATGTTGGCTTTCTAGTTGCTCTTTTGTCAGTCATGTTGTCAGGCCAATGGTAAGACCGGGCAACAGGCCAAGGACTAGGGACTGAATGGCTTAGTACGGCTAGGAGCCAAGGGCCAGGCATGAGTTAAGGGGACCTACTTGCAAGGGCCAAGGGCTATAAGTAGGGAGGTTGGGAGGAGAAACACATGCCAATCCATCTTGTGGCCTTTCACTGGTATCAGAGCTTAGGGGAGGGGAGAGCTATGGAAGACAGGGAAGGACTCTCTCTCTTTAGGGCTCTCTCTCTCTCTCTCTCTAGAATTCAGTATGAGGCATGGCCTCTCTCTCGCTTCGCAGTTTTCTCTCTCCCTCATTTTCATCAGCAAAACATGCATGGTCTTGCATGTGAGTGCAAGACCATGCAGTTTTCTCTCTCCCTCATTTTCATCAGCAGAACATGCATGGTCTTGCATGTGAGTGCAAGCTGTGGTGTGCAAGGCGGCTAAGCAAGAGGGCGGGGGTTCTAGGAACACTACATGTGCAGAAGCTCTTGCTAGGCAGGGGGCCGACCACAACAAGGAGATCATAGGCACGCGGGCAAGCCCGCTTAGCAGGAAGAGAAGGAGACAATCGACTATGTCGACAGTGCCAGGATTTGGGCTCGTTGTCACGCAGCAGCAGGGAGCAACTCCCGTTTCAAGTGCATTTGCATTCGACCTCGGTAGTCGGAGTTGCGTCAAAATCTGCTTTCTGTGCAGGCTTGTCATCACCATGGCTTACTGTGAAGGTATTTTCATACCTTAGGCACCCAAGGTCACCTGATTTGACTCAAATCTCCTAGGATCCATGTACATAATGGGTGATTCCTACCCTACCATAGCATGAGCACCAAGGGGTTCGAGACGCATGCAAGGGCATGCAAGGCATGCGGGCAGCATAGCAGCACCCATGAGTTCAGAAAAGAAACTCATGACGACTGAAGGGCATGTCGGACACTTCTCATCAAGGATCTTGGTATAGCATGCAAGGCACACGACAATCTGTTTCAAATTTAGACATGCATGGCATGGTTGGGGTCATTGAGAACCCTCGACATGCAAATGTTTGTAGATCTATCAGCTTCAACCCAATAATGGCTTCGAGGAAAGCAAGGCTTTTGGTTATCCGCCATCGCCAACAATGTGGAGCCATGACCTTCCCGTCAATAATCTCTTCATATCTGATGGAGATGGCGCTCTAGACATTTCCAATGGCCGGTAAGTACAATAAACTTGAAATTGATGTTTGTTATTCATTTCAATTTTGCAAAAGCTTTTGCATTAGTCAGCACAAGCTCCGAGAACATTGCTTCTGGTGGAAGGGGAGCTTGTTCCAAGAGATGTTTGTCAAGGACAAACGTCAAGGTGTAAGTATGACCGACACTAAGTGCCAACATAGTTGTTTAGCAGTACATGCATGTACAGGCATGGCCTGTGGCTTGAACGATAAACCTCTTACTGTATGGTCAAAGTACATGGCTAGACTGATCATTAACTGCAATTCCAAGCAGCTATCAAGCAACTAGCTCGGGCTTGACTTCTAGGCCAGTTGTCTGCCATTCATGCAATCAGGCAAGCGTGATTTGACATCATGGGAGCAAGGCTCCATCTAAAAATCCTCAGAATACTAGTAATCACACCAAGCAAATACAAGGTACATCTCTTGCAAGTATTTTTTTTTGTTTTTCACTACAGTGTACAATTCACCAAGGTTGATTATCTGTGAATGATCGACACGGTTGACTTTCTTTTGCTATGACATCTGTTTGTTAGCATAAATATCCTTTGACTATGAGCTCTTAGGAACTCCATAAGTTGTTAAGGGAAGCAAGGCTTCCAGTTCAGCATCTTGCATTGAGATTTTCCCGTCTTGCTTATGCTATGAGCATAAAAACTTGGAGGAATTTGTCAGTTTTGTCTACGTGTTATTTCATTACATGCAAAGAGGGCATATACAATATACGCGACAACTCTCTCTCGCACAGCAGCTATGGCTATGAGCCATCTTCCAACGAGTTTGTCCTTCAAAATTTCAAGACAACTAGTTACAGCAAGATGACCAGTTTAGACAATTTTAAGTTTTGCTTGTTTTTCCATGTTTTCACATTTATTTTGGAAAATAGTATATGTTGTGCAAAGCAAAGTGCTTTGCCAGTTTCACGTGAAGCAAGGCTTCTAACATGTACACTGATATAACCCATTGACTTCAAAACAAGGGCATTTGTATACATGTTTGCAATACTGGTAAAATACGAATATCTGCTCCAATTTTATGTGTGGCAACATCAAGTTAGGACGTCTGCCTAGTAGTACAGGCTACTGTGCACGGCACTTTTGTTTCGGGTCTCATGTTTGAGGCCATCACTCTCAGCAAGGGCTTACAATTCTGCATGCAAGACATGCTAGCTAGGTGGATTCAATTCTACCGCCTCATGAATTACGCTTCCGCTATCACACTAGCAACTCTGTCAAGGACACGATAAGTGATGGATTGTTTCGCACGATTTTTGGTTGCTGTCAACACACAAAAACACTAAAAGGAACCTAAATCTAGGACTTATTTCATAGGCAAGGTGCCTTATCTAAGTCATCCTTGTATCGTCACGACCTCTCCAAGATCGTTGGGTCAAGATGCGACTCGTGTTCTCTGTTACCTCTCTTGATGAGAGCGTCATGTTGCATACTTATAAGATAAGCTGCAAGCTAGGCATAAGATGCGTAAGAGCACGCAGATTGGGTACACACTCCAACAACTTAAGGAAAGTTCCTCAGCCCAACATGATCTCTTTCTTATTTCTCTTGAAAAATAATGACAAATTTCTAAGAAGCTTTTGACACATGTTTTGCTCGTGAGTCAGCGCCAAGGTGCTCTAACTCTCAGCTAGATAGTTGCCAAGATGTCACCTTAATTATTCTTCATCGACTCATTGATTGAACACTAATTTGTTATTGGCATAAGTGCTATGAGCCACAAAGACTAAGAGCCATTGTCAGACCTAGGGTAGGACACAAATGTTGGCATTTCCTAGGTGATTGCTCTCCAGCTTGAACAAATCTACCTAGTGGAGTCCCCATCGATGTTAATGACCCAACGAGAGTCTTGCCATTACAAATGTTTTGGATGTTCTATTAGCACTACATGTTTTCTTTAGTGTCAAAATCGAGTTGAGCTTTTGATACTCTTCAACTCACATCAATTGATCTATACCATAGAGTCTAGAGGCAGCAAAAACAGTTGAAATAGCATGGATGTTCATAAGAGCTAGACATCTCACTTGTGTGGATCTCTTCGTATAGCACTACGAGTGTCTATGGAAGCACATTTTTGGGGTAAGACCCAACGGGTGATCACTAAATAACCCCATTGGCATTGAGGATCACAATTTGATCTATTCCAGTTATACTTTCAAGGAAAGAAGTCCACAATCTACCACGGGGTAGTGGACAAACTCAACTTTTCAAGTTGATTCCGATCATTTTTGTACACGATCGACTATGTTGATTATCGTTACCTGCTAGTTGAGCAGTTTCTAACCAACGGGTTTGGATTGCAAAGGCAACACCCAGGGTTACAAGTTTCAATCTCTTTGTCTTTGTCAAGGGGATGTTTAAGCTATAAGTCTTTCATCCAGCTTGCTCTTTAGCCACATGACAAGGTCATGTAAGAGCATAGCCTTTTGAGAAAGTGTTGTCACTTTCGCTCTTCACTATTCATCAAGATACCATGATAGGTTTGATTCTTGTTGAAACAATTACAGAACTACATGGTAGGGTTTTGTCTGGCACATGTTGTCACATGGGATACAACATGGTCTAGGAACTCAAGGAGTTCGGTTTAGCTAGTGTGGAGCAAGTCTATGAGGGTCCTTCTCACTCACGTCGCAGAATGTTTACAGTTACCTCCACACACAAGTACATCTTGTACTTAATGGATGTCACTTTTCTTGACATCCTCATTTGCAAAATATTCCACATGTGGAGAATATGAGTCTCTAGGACTGACACTGATGCCAATTCCTAATGATGTGTTGTAATGATGTCCCTAGGTGCTGGTCGCATCTGTTTGTTAGACCATTTGGAGCACATAGTATCGGGAACACTTTCAATGGCCAGAAATTATCAGCTACTAAGTACAGACTTGTTGAGATTACAAGCGCTATGAAACAACCAAGTAATGGATGGTTGTTTCTGCGTATATCCAAGTATGCTATGCTAATGAGAATGTCTCACGGTTGGTACCTAGGTGTGACTGCGTTTTCACATTCTATTATGGCCCAACTTATGTTGCACGGCTTTCACGTCGGTATCGTGGAAAGTCTCATCATGAAATTGCGGTTTGAATTTGTTTGTGTTAAATGGATGCACACTAGGTGTTATGGGCCCTAGTGTTTAACGCAGATTTGTTCGAAGCGGCATGCAAATTCATGGACTTTATTGTTTCTGCTTCCAGTGCAACCTCTCTAGTGGATTTAGTATGAGTTCACACTCGGCCATATACGATAATGGTTTAGTATGGGTGTCTGGGATTGGATGATCTAAACTCTATGAGTTTACTTCGCTCAAATTCACATCATGTATCCGACTGGAAGCTCACTTGGTTAGTCGTAGGTTATCATCAGTCACGGAAGACTGTCTTTAATTGATTGTAGAAAGCACCTCACTCTTATTCTCTGCTATTCATCCCGCGTTGGATGGACAGTTTACAAGCATTCTATTTAGTACTAAAGGATATGCTAAGTGTATATGTTAGTAAACCACGCTAAAGGATATGTTAAGTGCATACGTTAGCATGAAGCGACACAACTGGATCAATTACCTTTCTGGTTTGGAGTTTGCTTCATATGATGAAAGGCATATGGCGACTAGTTTTAGTCTCTGCCTATTATTCTCAAGTTCTCAACCTTCATCATCAGTTTGATGAGGTTGGTTGTTGTTAAGAAACAACAGCAAGTCAAGGACTTGGTTGCTGCTGTTAGGAGTTTTTTGGAAGAAGTGATTGCACAAATGTACATACACATGCATGGTGCATCGAATAAAGGATTGCCCATTTTTCAGAGCTAGGTGGTTGCGTGGGGCCCACATGTGTACAGGTAGGACAGCGTGTACATAGTACATTGATTTTCATTATCACCAGTACCAGTGTGTTTTTCTATAATAATGACGAGTTGGTAGCACATAAAACTTCTTGAGGAAAGCTATCCGCGGGCCGACGACATGTGGTAAGCAAGTGCATCAGATGGCATCTAGTGGTGTCAGGAGGTCGAATGGGGTCAATACTTGCACGTGCGTAAGCGAGGACACAACGTGGGTGTTTTCTTGTGATGATTATGCAGAAAGGTTATCATGAGGACTATATTTGGGGGTCACTTCACGTGGTTGCAGGATGCATTATTGGAAAAAGTTGAGTGCCAGGTGTGCAGATGGATGTAGAAGGGTGACAAAAATGCACTGTGTGGCCAGTTTTTGGCCTGTTCGGGGTCCGTTTGAGGTCAATCAAAAGGCCAAACGTTCCCAAGGATAAAGTGAAGTGTGGACACTGAAAAATCCGAGAAAAAAACCAGCAAAGTGTGGAGAGAACATCCGTAACTCAGTTTTTGCTGTTTTTAGAGCCAGTTTTGGCCATAAACTACTCATCCGAGGTTGGATTTCAACACTTTGATATTGTAGACTGAGATTTTTGGCTGCTCCAGACGCAATGGTGCTATCCATTTTGCCGAATTTCTCAGTTTTACATGCTATTTTGGCTGTGCAAGTTTCTCTTGTGAGCGAAGCCTCTGTTCAAATTTGTGAGTGTATTTGGCATATTTCATCCATATTGTGTGAGCTATTTGCCCCATTGGTGTTGGCCCAAGCTCAATTGTATCTAAACATCAGAAATCTTCCTCTTTTGAGCTGAGTTTTTTGGATGTGTATGTGTGTGTGTCTCTCTGTGTTGAGTGGGCAAATGGATAGTCTCTCTCCTCTTACTCCATCGGTGTGTTCCTGTCTCGGCCAGGTGGGTTGTGTAAGCCGAGTGGTGCCCCATAATGTGTGTGTATCATCCCAAGAGTGTGTGTCGGGTGATTGTAGAGGCGTTGTGTGTGTTTCCATCCCGCTCACATTCTTTTGGCATCCCCACGGAGGATCTTCTTCGAGTACCTTCATCTTCGGGAGTGCAGATTACAGGTTATAGGTTACAGGGACATGTACAGGTACAGGTGATTCACACAAGTACAGGTAGTTGGAGTAGAGTGATACACTGGCAAGTCGAAGTCACTTGTAGTTGCCGTGGGTATGCATCATTTGGTGCATGTTTGAGCGCATTGTCTGGTATTGTACGTTACTTGTGGATACTACCATTGTACGCCTTTGTGTAGCCATACTTGGTTTTATTTGGTAGTGCCAACCATTTTTGAGACTTGGTCTGGAAGATAGTCATTTCTGAGACTTGACTATACGAGATTTGCATAAGCTTTCTGAGAGGGTCGATAGCGTGAGGTTTTATTGAGCTCAGATCCTCAAATGTGAGATCCTTTCGGTGATACAGGTGGCTGGATCACCCTTTTCGTGACCTCGCCATAGGCTATGTACTAGTGATTTCTACTTGATGCTCAGGTTTTATTGTTGGCAGGTTATGCATACATATACAGTCTATATTTTGGGTTCTTACTGCTCTACTTCTGGGGAAACTCTGCCAAAATTTTTTCAAGTTGTGATGGCTAGTTTTTTGGTCTTTTGAACCATTTATGTTGTTATGCTGCTGAAATTCTGGCAAAATCAGAGGATAAGTCAAGTGTGCCTTCTTGAGAGCTGCATGGTTGGCTTTAATGGATGATCAAAACGGACCTCAATTCACTTCTTTTCATTTAACACAAAGAATCCAGATAAATGTTCATGTGTCCAGGAAGGTTTTTTTCCAGCAGCGCATAGTTTTTATGTTCGGGCCAAGAAGATTAAGAGAGATATTGGAATCCCCTTTTCCTGTTGTAATTCCGATGATTAACTATGAAAACTCATTTGATGTGCATGTGTTTGTCCTTATCTAAAGATGAGCTCCATTGAAGTTTTTGGGGATTGAGTCAGTAAAAAGGTTTGGGTTCTTGCACCTGTGTTAAAAGGGATTCTCAAAGTATCAAAACTTGGGTAGCCATGGCTTTCTCTTATCCGGAGTTTCATGGAAGAAGTCATGAAGATGTGGAAGAATTTTTGAAAAAGATAGAGGTTGCCTGCATTAGCAATCAGATTCATGATCTAGCACAGATGTTACGTCTTCTCCAAATTCGTTTGAAGAGTGATGCACGAGTTTGGTCCAAATCATTTGAAGAGGAGTTGTGTGTGGCCGATCCACCTGTGAGATTAAGTTGGGAATTTACGACATGGATTGGAAGTGGAGTTTGTGAAGACAGAAGATCCTGACAAAGTGTGGCAAGAAGTACAGGGTTGGTGCAAAGGGAAGGTGAACCAGTAGATGCGTACATACGTAAGTTTTCAATGGCATGGGAGCGGATGTGCAAGGCCTTAGTACCACAAGTACCTCCACCTGACATGATGAAGAAGGACATGTTCTTGGCTGGTCTTTGGGAGAATATACGTTGGAGAGTGGAGCTAAAGAAGCCTAGGACATATGAAGATGCACTAGATGTAGCGAGGAACAAAGAGTGGAAGCTGAGAAGAATGAGCCAGCTAGGAGTAGAGTCTTTGCCTAGGAGGCCTGAGTTTCAACCTATGGATTCTTTGCAAGGTCGCATACTAGGGGTTCATCATGAACGAATGGTTTTTGTTACTCCTCGGGTTATGCCAGCAGTGGTCACTACATCAGTGCAAGATGATGGGCTAAGGCAAGACATGAGGCAAGTGGTAGATTTAAGGAAGAATCTCAGCCTAAACATGCTAGGTAATGTGGGAAATAATCGAGGTCGGGGGAGGTTTGCAAATCAGCCAGGAGGTGAAGAAAGACCCAGGAATGGTGTTGGACAAATCCATGGTAGAGTCTAGAGGCAGACGCCCACATGTTATAATTGCGGAGAGTTGGGCCACATTAGCCCGCAATGTGATAAGCCACCAAGGATGGGGGGAGACATGTATCCATTGCCAAGACAGGTCTTAACTAGGTTAAATGATTATGACATTGAGAGTAAGGGAGAAGAAGGAACCAATGGATTAACCCAAGAACAATCCAATAGAAAGCACATTGTATGTAAAGCGTGAGGGTGATGTACTTCTCATTGGGGTTCTTTATGTGGATGATTTGTTGATCACTGGACCAAATGAGAGACATATTGCTGAATTTAAGGTTGATTTGAATTCTACTTTCAAGATGAAAGATTTGGGACTGTTGCATCATTACTTGGGTATACAGTTTAAGCAGTGTGATGGTGGTATTGCCTTGTGTCAGAAAAGTTACATAGAGACATTGCTATGCAAGTTTGGACTTGAGGATTGCAAATTTATTGCCACTCCTATGAAAATAGATTTGAAATTGAGTCTTCATGATGCTGGTGATCCTGCAGATGTCACTCTTTACCAAACTGTTGTTGGATGCCTTTCTCATTCTAGTTAAGATAACCTTTACCACATCCAACATTGCACGGCTATTTGTTAAGGAGAATTTTCAAATTGCACAAATTTTCTCAAATGGATTGTAAGTGATCAAGATATCAAGTTCACCTTAAAAAACTTTAATATTGCATACCATCCCGAATCGAATGGGCAAACAAAATGGGTCAAGTCATTGAAGATATTCTTATACCTTAATAAAGTAGGGAGCCTAAGCAATGGATTCAATTTCTACCTCCAATGGAGTATGGTTACAATGCTTCACACCATCAAAGCATTTGGGTGACCCATTTTGTGCCCTATATGGAATGTCTCTCTCCAGACAACTTTTCATATCCTAAGAGGATGCTCAAAGAGATGGAAAACCAAACTAAGGTTATCAGAAAAGATATCCAAGCAGCTCAAGATCGAGAAAAGCAATATTTTGATGGCGTAGGTCTGTCACTTTTTAAAAAATGTATCATATCCCCATGTAAGTCAACCGATAAGAATTATTAGTACTCAAAAATGTATAACACTTGTTCATTTGAAATTACAATGTGGTGAGAGGTGTCTTGACCCGAAAAAGGCTTCACGAGTCAAAAAACATGAAAAATTTGAACATCTCACATTGAAAGGAATGCCAACTACTTTAAGACTTTAAAAATAATCCTTGAAATGGTACATGCTAGAGCAAAAATGAAAGGTACGGAAAAATATGTGTTATTTTTTGCACTTTCAAGTTGACATGCCAAAAAGTGGAGAACTCATATTGCACAATTTTAAAGTATATTTGAGGCCATCCATGATGTATCAAACATGAGACAGATGGTTGGTCTCATTTTTGAATGTTTTATATCCTGAATGTTGCACTTGTATCTAAGAATTTGCAAGAAATGTAGCATAATTATTACAGCTTTCAAGTTGCCATGCCAAAAAGTGGAGAACTCATATTGCACAATTTTAGTGTATATTTGAGGCAATCCATGATGTATCAAATAGGAGTCAGATGTTTGGTCTAATTTTTGAATGTTTTATATCCAGAATGTTGCACTTGTATCTAAGAATTTGCAAGAAATGTAGCAAAATTATTACAGCTTAAAAAAATATGACAAAAAATTAGATTTGACTACTACACTTGTTAAAAGCAAGCCTAACAAAAGTATTGTGTGACGAAACAATAGAAGCCTACTCATTTCTCAAGATATCTCACTAGAATAGAAAACATAAATATAAGCCCTCATGTTTGTTTTTCTTTAAATAAACCTCCAAAAGTCTGATTATAAGCAATTGACTCTAACAAATCAAGGGACAAAACTAAGGGGGAAGTGGAAATTCTTCCTCCTCATTTTCTGATTCTAGAACATGTTCTTCCTCTACACATGGTAGACTAGAGTGGGAGCTACCCCCTCAACTTCTGCGTGGGGATGGAAATGGAGGGAGCTTTTTCAAATTTTGATCAACTAACCAATTTCAAAAAAAAAAAAGCTCTCTTTGCTCCAAAAGTAGTTTTTTGGAGCGAGCTTTTTTTTATAATCCCTCTCTCTTCTCTCTCTCTCTCTCTCTCTCTCTCTCTATATATATATATATATATATATATATCTATGTGTGTGTGTATCTTCCTCTCTCCCCCATTCTTTCTCTCTCTCTCTCTCTCTCTCTCTCTCTCTCTCTCTCTCTCATGTACTAGTGGGAAGTAGGGCCCACTTGTACATCCCAGCTAGCATCGTGCCAGCATCCTTAGTGCCATCAAAATCTTTGAAAGTGAAGGCTTTTCAGCTAATTTTGTTTGACCCAGGTAGTATGCATGATGTGATTAGTGACTCTCTTATCGAAAGAACCCGCTTGTAGGTTAGCAAGACATTTCCTTTAAGGGTGTCGGGCTTTGCTCCCAATATGGACTGTCTCATCACGCAAGAGTGCTTTGATGTTTTGTTCAGTGTTCAACACTTGTCCTTCCGTAGGAAATTTGTAGTATCTCCTCTTTCAGGATGTGATATGTTTTTAGGCATTCGATGGTTTCGTGAGCATAACCCTCTCATTGAATGGGCAGCTAATATGTTCACTTTCAATGCTAAAAGTGACTCTCCCATTGTCATTCGTGGGGAGCAAGTTGTTCACTCTTCATCTCTCATTTCTAATGTGCAAGCGAAGATTGAAAAGAGAGAGAGAGAGAGAGAGAGAGAGAGAGAGAAGGTGTGTAAAAGTACGTTGTTGCACGCTAATTGCATTGCAGAGGTCAAAGTGTTGAAAGCATGCAAAAACTCCATACAACACACGCGAGTGTTGGCATCTGTAGAAGGGAGATAGACGTTTATACTGATGTGAGTGCCCAGCTTGCTGGCCTCGCCTTGCACTTTTAGCAACAGGGGGTGATTCAACCATGGTGATTCTCCTGTTTGCACGTCGTCCTAGCCCAGCCCACACTGTAACACGATGGGGTAGGTAGCAGCTATCGTCCCCCCCTCTTTGCAGATGGTGAAGTTGGGGGTCAACTCTATAGGGCCGGAGTTTTTGTTGTTAACTAGGGCGTCTACCCATGGAATTTCTATGTCCTCGTAAACATAGCATAGCAATGAGTTGTTCAGCTCATTGACCACCTTCACACGCACCAACTGTGCGTCCTCATTGTAGAAGGGGAACTCATTGTTGTGGTAGTCTTCGTCTATGATGTCCTCGTCGTTGAGGAAGGTTCTCCACCTTTGCCACAAATGATTGATCTGTGCATGGTGGCCGCTGTAAAAGGAAGTCTCTCGAGCGGCGGCGTAGAAAGAGCCCATGTCTTTCAGCCCGACAGAGCTCTTATGGCTCACCCAGATGTGCACGTTGTTGTGAGGCATTAGTTCCACAAAGCCGCCGTTGGGCATTCGGGGATCTCCTTGCCTGTATCGCAAGCCTAAGAAGCCTTCTTGATTGGAGGAGTCACCCACAACCATGCGATAGAAGGTGTAGTCTTTCTCATGCAGCTATTGCTCGTGCAGGTGATCCTCCACATCTGGGTTGTTGATGCGGGCGGTGGCATTAGGACCCCTATGGAGAGGGTCATGCTTGGAGATTACAAGCAGATCGTTGTAGGAGTCATAGATTCAGGGGATGGAGGTGGCGTTGTGGAATTCATAGTTCTAAATGGGGACTTCTCTCCGCATTCAGGCATCGGCATTATTAAGAATAATGGCTACATAGGTGGTATCTCCTATAGTGGGAGGGAAGAGTGTTTTTGAATGTCCCTTGGACAGTAGAAAAGAAGATGAGTGTACAAAGGCATGACACTTACAGAGGGTGTGTTTCTCTCATCCACAATTTCATGTCTTTGTGGTAAGTGGCTCTTAAGGTAGGCTCATTATGCCAAGTGATCCCATCCTCATCAATCAATCTTTCAATGCTCCAAATTTATATAATTACAATGACCATTTTAAAACCTGATACATAATTTCACTCATTTAAGAGAGAGAAAGAGAGAGAGAGGAGAGGAGGGGAGGGAGGGTAATACAATTTTTTTTTTGGGAGGGGGGGAGAGAGAGATAAAGAAAGAAGGGGGATATATATATATATAAATAAAGAGAGAGAGAGAGAGAGAGGGAGAGATTTTTAAAAAAGCTCGCTCCAAAACGAGTTTTTTTTTTTAAAAAAAAATTGGTCAGTTAAAATTTGAAAAAAGCTCCCTTCAAAGCTTGAGTTAGGTCTTCGAGCGAGCTCAATGGAGCGAGCTTTTTTTTTTTGGGCCGCCCTCCCTAACTCTCCTTCCTCCTCTTGCCGCCCATGTGCCTCCTCCCCTCCACTTGCTTCTCCTCCTCCAACATCCTCCGTCCCCTCCACCTTCTTCCTCCATCTCCTCCTCTGGCCGCCATCCTCCTCCTCCTTACTCATCCCTCTCTTCTACCTCATTCCTCCCTCTCTCTTTTCTTTTTCTCTCTCTCTCTCTCTCTCTCTCTATGTCTCTCTCTTTCCTCTTTCCTCTCTCTCTATCTCTCTCTGTGTCGAAGCATATGCTCTGACCATTGTTCCAAATGCCGAGACACCGAAGCCAATAAATAAGGAAGTCATGTTGGAGGGACCAAGCGGTAAAGTTTGGCCTGTTAGTATCTGCGGCATGAAAGTAACGAATATGGGATTCAAGATGGGTTGGTGAAAGTTTGCTGCTGATCATCAGCTTGCACAAGGTGATGTGCTTTTTTTTAAAATTGATGTCAAAGTCTCACTTCAAGGTCAAGACATTTGGCAAGGATGGGTTATTGAAGGATTTAGTCCTCAAGAAAGAAAAGGAGGGAAAGGCATCCCTGCTGTTCAGGGAAATGCACATGGAAGGCATGAATTCAAACAAGAGAAATTCCATGATGAGGTTGCCAAGCAGGGATTCTTAAGATATATATTAGAATCGCGAGGGGTGGTGCAGCTCGGAGACAAGAGACACAAACGTCTTTTTTTGTGTGCTTCCTTGACCGTTTGCTTGAGAGAGAGAGAGAGAGAGAGAGAGAGAGAGAGAGTGTTGGGGAGAGAGACATGTGTGTGTGTGTGTGAGAGAGAGAGAGAGAGAGAGAGAGAGAGAGAGAGAGAGATGTGTGTGTGTGTGTGTGTGTGAGAGAGAGAGAGAGAGAGAGAGAGAGAGAGAGAGAGAGGAGGTCCTTGAGTAGCCCACTAGAAGGAAGAGTGGGAGGAGAACCGATGGCAATGGGCGGTGATGGTAGGAGGAGGAGTGGCAGATGGTGGTAGTGAGCTAACATCACCAACCACCGGTGGTGGATTAGGGTGTTGGTTGTCATGGGTGGTAAGGGGCGGCAATGGGAGGTAGAGGTGGTGAAAAAAAAAAAAAGCTCGTTCTAAAGCTCGCTCCGTTGAGCTCGTTCCATAACCACCCACTCAAAGCTTCTTCCAAAAGCTCTCTCAAAACCTCTGACTCCTTTCGCATCAATAATCATTGGATCCATATAAACCTCAAGCGCTCGGCAAACTGCATGCCCCTATCAAGGCCTAAGAGAGTTTGAGGCTCTCCTAATGCATCAACCACCCTTGGGTTTGTGTCCGGTTTCTTCATTCCCACCTCTTAGAACTCATTTCACGTAATGAAATGTGTGTTGAATGAATCTTATTTGCAAAGGATCAAACTCAATAGCAACAACATTTCTTCCTCTTTAGGTAGCACTAACGGTCGTTGTACCTCGAAATATGAACACAATTTTGATTCTAAATGCAATATAGTAATAAAATTCTTTTGGTTGCAATAAGACACTAGTATCCAAAATACAAAGAGAGCTGGGCATGAACATGTTGAAACCATAAAAGTTAAGTTAAAAAAATAGGGAAAGGACTTATTTGAGACTTGAATAGATAGATATGGAGAGTTAGTTTCACCACCACGATCATTTGACTCATGTTCATTGACCTTTTGTCAAAGTTGAACATGCTATCCAAAATCTTGGTAAAAACTTTACTAGAACTAGGTCAAAGAATATAAAATAAGCAAGTAGTGCGAGGTTGATAAGCATTTGTATTCCAAAACACATACCTCCAACCATGAGAGAGCATTCTGTACTGCTTATTAGCAACTTACACAAGGGGTTCTTGAATAAAATGTAGACGTGATCCTATCTTAAAAGAGTGCTTTAAGATCTTGGAAGCTCGAGGGTTTGCAAGAGCTGTGAGGTCGCAGACGGTATGCTTGGAGGAGGTTTGGTAGCCTTGAGGCTTGTTGGGGAAGGGCACAAGCGGGGAAGGGTTGGGAGCTCTTCAGTCGATCCGGAGGCAAAAGATTTGGCGTGAGGCAGCTGGTTGCATGCATAGTTCACTTGGTGTTTTGGCTCGCATTTGCAAATTCTCACAGATGTTAGCGGCAAGGAAAAGGTCCGAAACGGAGCTAGCGGTGCCAATGGATATAGGCGGCGGCTCGGTCTTGAGACCGGTGCATGACACGGAAATGTCAGGCCCCAGCTCGCCAAAGGTATCAACCATGCAAGAGGTCAAAATTGCTCCGACCGAAAAAGTCCCCTCTGAGGAAACAGGGGTGAAAATGGGCTCAGCGCAAGGGTTCACATTCGAAGTAAAAACCATCAAAGACGGGGTTCCTCAAGGACCAATGTGTGCGAATGTAAATAAAGCGTCAAGTTCATCGGCTACGTGCAGGCCAGGTATATCGTTTGCTAGCATACTCAAGGAGCCTAACTCTAGGGATAATGAAAAAAGCTCAGCAGAAGGGATGTCAAGTGCAAGGGATATCAAAAACCTGCAAAATACAAAAGCTGGACTGCAACAAGAGCTCTTGGAAGTCAACAAAATGCTTGAGGCCGACCCTAACAACAACAAAAGAACTTGCTCCCATTCAAAGTTCAGTGGATTGGTAGAAATCTCTGCTTTAAAAAAGTCCTTGCCACACCATGTGGAGGTAGTTGAGGCTATTACTGTAGCGATTCCACCAGCACCAATAAAAAAATAGTTGGCCAGCCAAGCTAAGATGACGCTTGTATTTGGGTTCAGTTGAAGAATCCCGAACATGTTTGAGATGATCCAATGGCTGCAGGGCCCTCAAATTCTTGGCCATGGAGGAGCAGTTGAAAGTACTTCCTACCTAGCTAGAGGTTTTTGGTCAGGGAGATTCAAAGAGGCCTCCGATGTGGATAAGATCCTTGACAAAGGGCCCCTATTATTTAATAGGACTACAGTGTGTGTGGTGCCTTGGGAGCCAGTGTTCGACTCAGCTGAATCTTTGCAAGCGGTTCATCCAGTCTGGGTAGAGTTTGTGGGACTGCCTAGCTGGCTGTGGGATAATCTCAGGATGCTTGCTAGCCAACTGGGCACTCCCTTATTTATACCTAGTAAGAGAGGGTTTGACAGAACTTCAAACAGGGTTTGTATAGGATGGGATTCGTGTAACACGCCACCTAAAAACATGGTTATCAATGTCGGAGCTGGGCTTGTTACCATTCCGCTAAACTTTGGAACTTACTTTGGGGCATGTTTTAAATGCAACAACTTTGGTCACTTCGCCAAGGATTGCCCATTGAATTCTAATGATACTACAGCTCCGGCAGTACAGGGCCCCAATAAAATGGTATCCCCGATGGGAGGGCTGGAGAAGCAGGGAGAGAATAACGAAGGGATAAATACAGGGAAGGATGAAGGAGGGATGGTGTGTGAGAAAATGGATACGAAGATGAAGGAAATGATGGTGGAAGAATCAATTCCTATACAACGAGCTTCTGAAGGTACATGCAATATTAATAGGATCATTACTCCTGTTGCTACCCCCAAATTTATGAAAGTAACAATGGCGACGGCTGTCCAAGTCCCTGGTCTGAAAAGAGCCAAAAGAGTGAAGGCACTGGCAAGAGACTCCAAAGTGCTGCAAGTCGTCAGAACACTGGAGGTGAAAGGATCTAATTCATCCTCTACCCCTTCGAAAGGAGGGGGGTTCATTATCCCTCTGCACAATCCATTTGCAACACTGCAAGAAAAGAAATCCTCTGACTTGGAACCCCCAGATTCTCTTGAGACCAAGGAGAAGGGGGGAGGGGGGAATGATTCGGATGCTGAAGAATTCGTTCCTCTATCCCAATGAACCCCGTATTAATGATGGAGTCACTCACTATCGAATCTTGGAACGTAAAGGGGTTGAAAACCCGGAAGAAGAGTACCCTTTTCTGGGAGGAAATAAAAAAGGAGAAGACAATCAACTTTTGGGCCATTCAGGAACACCATCTAGACGCCCATAGCAAGAGAAAGCAGATGCTAGGAAAGAAACTGGTATTCTATGGAGAAGGAAATAACGCCTTCAGTGGCGTCCTTAGCATTGTGGACAGAGAATTGGAGCCGAAGTTGGTTCTTTAACCACCCATCCAGTAGGATCCTAGGGATTAGAATCAGATGGGAAGGGCATCCCCTCACCATTGTGAATATGTACGGCCCTTGCAATGCAAAAGATAGATCCAAACTATGGATGCATCTCAGAGATACCCCTATGGAAGGGGAGTGGTTGTTGGTTGGTGACTTTAACATGGTAGAAAAGAGCAGGGATAGAACAGGATCCTCCAGTGTGTTGGCTGGCTCTGAAAGGTCTAAATGGCAAAGTTTGTGCGAAAAGTGGGCAATGATTGACTTATGGGATGTTGGCCCATGGAACAGCACGCTTAGGTTCACCTACACAAGCATTCAATACGTCCGCACTGCCTCCAGACTGGACAGATGCTATTGCTCGCACCAAGCTGACTGGATACCGATGCTGATGGAAATGAAGGTAGTCCCAACAACAATCCTCTCGGACCACATTCCCCTGCACATTCAATTTAAGAAGAATAAAGAGGAGGAGCAGGCCCCAAGAGGTAAAAAAATTTGTTGGTAATAGGGGCACACCTTTTCAAAGACCCTCTATTCAGGAATATAGCCAAGAAAGCACTGGGTAAGCTAAAAAAATATGTCGATCGCAACAAGCACAATACGTGGGACCTCTTTGCTCAGAGCATCCAGAAAGAAATAAAAACCTCGGGCCCCCGAATCAAGAAAGCTAGGGAGGATCACCTGTTGCATCTTTCAGCAGAGGTACAATTGCTTACCGTTATAAAAGCCAATGGGCATGCTACCGAGGGCGAACACAAACGATGGCTTGAAGAATCGAACCTCGCTAATGAGCAGGTAGAAGATATAAAAAAGGCTAGACTTCTCTCTAGGGATATTTATTTGCAACCGGAAGCCTCCAATCAAGCTCATTTTTTTAGGGCTCTAAAAATCAAGAAGAGCCGGGCCACGTCTGCTCGCTCAATGATGAGAAAGGGACATCAGTTCATAACCAGGATGAAATGGCTGGTATGATGCTGAGCTATCTCTGTCAAGTCATTGGACGGCCAGAGACCCAGTCCCAAGAAGTGGAGGAAGCCAGAGGGACCTTACTACAGAGTGTTAAAAAGGAAATTCCCCACTTAGAAGCTAATAACTTGGAACGAGCATTTTCCAAAGACGAATGTTCACTAGCATTGCAAGCCCTTGGCAAGGAAAAGTCCCCTGGTTGGGATGGGATGACGTTGGAATTCTACGTAGAATTTTGGGATGATCTCAAGGCCCCAATCACAAGTTTGGCCAATAAAGCCATGGTCGAAGGGTCATTGGAGACAAGTGTGAAGAGAGGGGTTATCAAGCCCATCCCAAAACAGATCTGCTGCTCTAAACTTCAACATTGGCGCCCTATAACAATGATGTCGATGGCCTACAAAATTATAGCTAAAGCAGTGGCCCTCAGACTAGCCCCCTTACTAACCAAGATCATCTCCCCCCATCAACATGGTTTCATTAAAGGAAGGTCCATATACGATAACATCTTGGCAGCGATGGTGGGCATAGAATACGCAACTGTCACAATGCAGGAGTGCATTCTGCTGCAGTTGGACCTGGACAAGGCCTATGACATAATAACATGGACATACATAGAAGCCACCATGGAAGCTCTAGGCTTTGGGCCGCGCCTCTGTCGGAGGGTTCGTGTAATGGGGCTTGGAAGCCAGTCATAGCTCCTATTTAACGGTAGAATTGTGGGCTCTTTTGAGGTTAAAAGGTCTATTAAACAGGGATGCCCTCTTGCCCCCCTACTTTTTGCCATAGGATCACATCCTCTAATCACGACACTCGAAGCTAGTGCGGAACGCGGGGAGGTGCAAGGCCTTGTTTTACCAGGAAATAGACAACTCCTGGCAAAACTTTTTGCAGATGATTCTCTCCTCTTCTTGAAGGCGTGCCCCCAGGTCATCAGAAAAGCTCTAGAGATTGTACAAATGTTCTCGGTAGCTTCGGGGTCCCAGTGTAATATAGAGAAGTCAAGGATGATTTCCTTATCAGAAAATGACTCATTTGATCCTTCTGTCTGGTCAGGGGAGATTGTCACAAAAGGAAAGATCTTTAGACATCTAGGAGCCCCCTTGGGGGTGGATGTAACTCACAAGCAAAGATTCGAGTGGGTGCTTGGAAAAATCAAAACAAAAATGAGTAGGTGGGAGTATGCTCTTCTCCCATTCCCAAGTCGGATAAAAGTGATGAATGCCTTCATGATTCTTTATATTGCCTTCACTAGCCCGCTTCTCAAGATGGCTAAGTGTCGCTGGAAAAAGTTCTTAAAACCAGTAAAAACATTTTTATGGAAAAATAACACGAAATCTTCCAGGCCATGGAAATGGGCCAGTTGGGAATCGGTTGCTCAGCCGGGGAATCAAGGAGGCCTCGGGATTCTTAACCCTGTGACCCATGCAGAAGCTTGTTGCACCAAATTTGTTGTTTCCTTGGCTAAACAGGATCAAGTTTGGGCAGTTATGATCAGAGATATGATGGAAGCAGCTAAACTTGGCTCGAAGGGAGGAAAGTGGAGAGGGGTGGAGGTTCATGAAAAGATGCTTGCCTTGACGTGGTCTACCTTAAGACTGGGAGGCAGCTCAGGAGAGTTGGTAAGAAAATTCAATAGAGTAGCAGGAGTCTTAAAGTGGGGGGAAGAAGCCAGATACTTCAAGAACTCCATCCTACAATGGTCCCCCTGGCTCTCCAAAGTTGTAGATCCGCCACAAACTCCCTATTGGATTGAGACAGCAAGGAAGTTGAATAATAAAGGTCTGATCCGACTTGAGCACTTCTCGGATAGTGTCAACAAGAGTTGGAAAACCATTGACCTTATGATTGCCCACTACCAACTCAATAGCTTGGAGGTCTTTCTTGTCCACAAAGTGATGAAAGAAATTGACAATCTAGTGATGCCAATCTGTGACTCGAGTTGGACTCGAAAGCGTGGAAATTGCCCGGAAGCAGTCTCTTGGGGAAACCCCATACCAAAATCATTTATCAGACAATGATGCAAAAGAAGAATTGGTCGAGCCCCCTTAATAAGCTATGGAAAAAGCAATTGCCGGAGGAAAGGTGGGATCATGTAATGGAGAACATATGGAAGCCAAAGGTTCCACAATACATGAAGGTTTTCTTATAGAAGGTTATTTGGGGTGCTCTACCGACGGGGGTGAAGATTTAGGAGAGAGGGATTGGGTCAGACCGATGCTTGGGGTGCAGGTTGACTAGTGAAGATCTGGCCCACCTTTCCATGGACTGCCCAACTATAAAAGGCCTCACAGGGAAAGTATGCAAGTGGGTCCAGAGAACATGGAAAATTAGGTTTTTCAAGACTGACCTATGCTTTGGAGGTAAAAACTCAGGTAGTCCTGCACTCCTTGTCAGCACCCAGATTGTCAGATACTTCTTCTTTCATAATGTATGGCAAACAAGGAACCGCCGTGTTTTTGAAGGAGGATTTGAGGTGGCAAGCTTCACAAAAATTATACAGGAAAGCAAAGTGCTAATATGGGCACTCAGACGCAAGCATCACTCGAAGGATTGGTCTAGGACTACTTATGCCTTGTTGTCAGCAGACGGAATACCTGGGACGGGGGCAAACCTTGGCCATCGGTCCTTAATAGCCGTTGTTATTATGATTCCTGGATGTTGTCATGGCTTAACATGAGCATGACAAAACCTTGTAATTTTTTCGGCTGCTCAATATAATTCAGTCACAATTGTGAGTTTTGCTATAAAAAAAAGTAGACGTGATAAACTACAACAATAAAAAAAGAGAAACTTTTAAGTATTCTAGTAAACAAACACAAATACATTTTTATTAGTTGTAGCGATATGTAGAGGCTAAATATTCCTAACTCTTATAGTTGTATTCTAGAATACAAGCTTTAAACACTAAGTGCCTATTGTTTTAATACTTGTATTTGCATAAGGAGTTCTCTTGGTTGTTTTGAACCTTTGTTCCAAGTGAAAAAGAGACATAAGAGAAAACATCTTGGTTGTTATGAGATGGTACTCTAACCTCTAAGTAGGTTGTATTTGTAGTTAAGGCATATAGTAGGGTTTGCTTAGCTGTCTTTGAGCCAACTCTCCTAGTTCTAAGTAAGCATATATGGTAGCTTTACTTTAGGATTCACTAGTTGTGATTGATCCAATAGCACTTACCTCTTAGAAAAGAGAACTTCATTGGTGAATTAATTAGATCTTTCTTGGTCATGTTTCAGCTTTGATTCTTACCTCCATGTTGACCTAGAAATATTCAGCTTTGGGGGGGGGGGGGGAGCGTGCTCTTATATGAACGTTGTTGCCCTTTCCTTGGCCCTTCCCAAGCCAACACTTGCATTGTGTGGGTAGTCCCCCCAATACTAGCAGTGCTATGTAGGCAATTTTGTCCTTTTGTGTAGGTCTTTTTATAGTGCAAATTTGTGAAAAATAGACACTCTGTAGCCTTATTGTGGATTGAAAATGGAGGTTGAAATGGACCTGAATGTTGTGTTACCCTGCGAACACTCACAAAAAATCACTTCAATCGGAGAACATGAGCGAGAGGGTCACTGGCGATTGCCCTCAATGTCGAAGCCCGCTCTAATACCGATTGTTGGAAAATGACTGTATGAATACATCCAAAGATGGAGAAGATGAAGGACAAGCTCAAGAGCACATAACACAGAGAGTAGTGTTAATGTGTGTGCCAATACAACAATAAGGCTTGCCTTGGAGTAATGAGCATATATACCAACCAAGCGAGAAAAAACCTCCTAAAGAGGGAAAAAAGTGTCCCAACGGTCCTAAGTGTGTCCACACACATCATTGCCATAATATGGTAGTAGGATCTTGGATGGATACATGCTCTATTAGGAGTCATGAATAGACTTCTTTGTGCAAGAACATTGCACATATCCTCTTATTTCAAGACAACCTTTTATTATGACATGTGGATGGAGACAAGGGTTTTGGACGAAGCATATTGAGGTTGAATATCATCATGTTTGAGATCTTATTGAGGATGAGATTGAGAACTAGAATTACTAATTATGCACAAAGCATATTGAGTTGAATATCATCATGTTTGAGATCTTATTGAGGATGAGATTGAGAACTAGGATATTGTCCTACTGAAGATAAATATGTAAATATCTTCACCAAAACTTTTAGGAAAGACCTACTACTTTGACACCTGTATCAACTCAGAGTTGGCGCACGACCAACATAAGGCTTTCTCGATTGTGATAATAGCTTGGATCATCGAAGGCTTCTTAATGAGCTTCAAATTTGGCTTCAAAGCTGTATAGATTTGTGTAACCACTCAGCTATAAAAAGCACTTCAAAAGTTAATATTACAAAATGATATGACAACAAATACTACATTGGAAAATTTCTTGATTCACATGCATGTGTCCTTTCAAAATTGTTGGAATTAGGGTTGCAAGAAAACACACACGGCTTGGAGAAGATGAAGGAAGCTCAAGGCACACAATAGAGAGTGTAAACTTAGCGTGCAATGGAAAGATTAGATAGCCCTAGAATGATGGGCGTATATATAATGCACGGGGGAGAAAACCACCTAGTGAGGGAAAAAATGCCCCGATGGTCCTAAGTGTGTTCGCACACATCACTGCCACATGTATATGGTAAAAAATCCCCCCTAGTGTGATGCGCTGAACGAGAGCTAGCACATGAGTAAAGGGAAGTGCCATGCCTTGAGGACATGATCAATCCACAAAGGGGAGTAAGCCCAAAGCTTTGCGGAAAGCTTTGAACTTCTCATGAGACAATAGCTTTGTGAAAATATCTGCAAGGTTGTCCTGTGTTGGCACATAAGCCAAGATGATCTCTCCTACTGAGAGCCTCTCCTTGACATAGTGGTAATGCACCTCAAAATGCTTTGTGCGAGCATGAAAAACTTGGTTCCTTGCAACTGCCAATGTGCTCTGACTGTTAGTGTAGATAGTGTTGGCAATGTCCTATCCAACACCCAAATTAGCCATAAGGCATCTCAGCCATACACACTCAATCGTAGCTGTGAAGATTGTCATGTACTCAGCCTCACAACTAGAAGTGCCCATAGTGGGTTGCTCCATGATGTACATGAACTGCCAAGCATGAAACAAAAAACCACTTGTGGACACTCACGTGACAAAACAACCAGCTTAATCTGAGTCCGAAAAGTATGTAAGTATGGCGGCAATGATCTCCCCTTGGGATAAAACAAGCCAATATGGAAAGTGCCATTCAAGTAGCAAAAAATTTTCTTCACATCCTGCCAATGCTTAAACTTGTGCTATGCATAAATCTGCTGACCTGTGAGATTGTAAACTAAATATACGGCCTCCTGTTGCATACATAAATGAGGCATCCAACAGCAGTTTGGTAAAGAGTGTCATCTACAGGATCACCAACATCATGAAGACTCAATTTCAAACTTGTTTCCATGGGAGTGGAAATAGGTTTCCAATCCTCAAGTCCAAACTTACATAGCAATGTCTCTATGTAGCTTTTTTGACACAAGGCAATACCACCATAACACTGCTTAAATTGCATACCCAAGTAATGATGCAACAGCCCCAAATCTTTCATCTTGAAAGTAGCATTCAAATCAACCTTAATTTCAGGAATATGTCTCTCATTTGGTCCAGTGATCAACAAATCATCTACATAAAGAACCACAATGAGAAGTACATCACCCTCATGCTTTACATACAATGTGCTTTCTGTTGGATTGTTACAAAAGCCTCGCTTGACCAAATAAGTGTCAGCCTTCTCATACTAAGCACGAGGAGATTGCTTCAACCCATACAAAGCTTTGTTACCTTTGCACACCTTATCCTCTTGTCCTTTCTTGACAAAACCGCGAGGCTGCGTTATATAAACTTCCTCAAATATGTCACCATTGAAGAAAGCACTAACAATGTCTGATTGATGTACGTCCCAACCAAAATGAGCTGCCAATGCACATAGAAAATACACAGTAGTCATACGACAAGTGGGAGCAAAAGTCTCTTCATAATCTATGCCTTTTTGCTATGCATAACCCTTTCCAATAGGTCAAGCCTTATAGGGATCAATCTCACCATCCGGCTTGCCTTTCAACTTGTAAACCCTCTTCGTACCAATGGCCTTTTTTCTAGGAGTCAAATCACATAAAGTCCATGTGTCATTTTCTATAAGTGCATCATATTCTGATTGCATGGCATCCATCCGATTTTTTGAATTATGTGCTTCATCAAAAGATGGAGGTTCCTCAACATCATGTAAGCTAGCACAGCCAAAGCATAACAGTCTCATGCATAAGATGTATGGCAAGAGCCTGAAAGAGTGCGACTAGACAAAAGTGCATCCAATTTACTGTCATGCAATGTATGGACCAGCCATTTTGTCATACCTCTAGCCTACTCATTTTCAGCCCTTTTCTCATCAAGTACATCATGCACATCTGCATCAGTAATAGGCTGATCTGTAACATTTTCAGAAACCCCCATAGGCTGTACATTTTCCTCATTGAAATTTACATCTGAACTTCCACCACTGAAAAGAGGCAACAAAGTGTCATAAATGTACTGTGAGCTTACATTACTATCTCTAGTGCATGGCAACAAGGACTGAACAGAATCTTCCAGAAGGACAACATCCCGTGAGACCAGAATAGGCTTTGTTTGCGGATGATACAACCTGTAACCTTTGCTTTCAGCACTATAATCAACAAAAATATATTTGACAACCTTATCATCCAATTTTTTGCATGAGTTTGTGGCACCAAGCATATGCCAAGCAACCAAAAACACGCATGTGCTCGATAGAGGGCTTTCTATCATGCCATGCTTCATATGGATTAAAGACTGCAAAGCTTTCCTAGGACACCTGTGAAGTACATAAGTGGCACACATGATGGCCTCAAACCAAAAAGAATGCGGTAAAGGTTGAATTTTGACCATACACCATGCCATTTTCGAAAGTGACCTGTTTCTCAGCAACACCATTTTGTTGAGGTGTATAAGGCAATGTACATTGGTGTTTTATCCCACGACAAGCCAAAAATGCATTAATATTATGAGATGTATACTTCCCCCCTCGATCGGAACGGAGGGTGCCCATAGTATATTTCGAGTCATTTTCAACCATAGGCAGAAATTGTTTGAAGCACATAACTACTTCGAACTTTGCTTTAAGCGAAAATACCCATGCACGCCTGGAGTAATCATCAATGAAAGTCATGAAGTAAAGGTAATTGCCCAAGGACGGAGTTTGCATGGGCACACAAACATCACTATGCACAAGCTGCAACCTGCATGTGGCCCTAACTGAATCATCCTTTGGAAACTTTGGATGCTGCATCTTACCCAAAATACAGCCTTCACAAATGTGTTTTATAGGTGCTTCAAGAGACAGCAAAGAAGCAACCATAACAGATTTTTGCAAATACAGCAAACTGGCAAAATTCAGATGAACAAAACGTGCATGTTAAAGTTTTGCATCTGAAATATCCTTTGAATCCACAATTGCATTTGCAACACTTGTCATATATAGAGTGAGCTTATACAGCCCACGACATAAAATGCCAGATGTAACAATTTCATCACCTAAATTGAGATCATGTACTGTATATCTGTCATCCATAAATTGAGATCATGTACTGTATATCTGTCATCCATAAATTTCACTACAAGACCAAGTCTTGCAAATGGAGATACAGACAAAAGATTCTGCTTGATCCTAGGTACATTGAGTGTATCAAGAAGTGTGAAAGAATTGCCATTTGCAGTAGTTAACTGAATTCCCATGAGGGACACACTCAAGAGAGGTGAACAAATCACACTGTGAGGTAATGTGCTTTGTAGCACCACTGTCAAAATACCACACATGTGAATCTGCACCAACCAAAATGGATGCATCATGGACATCAGGATTATACGTACACTTTGCATTAAAAGCCCATTTTTCATGAACATCAGCATCACAATCTCCTTTCACAGAAGATTCAAGAATAGTTGCATTTGTAGTGGAACCAGCATTTGCAGTGGAATCACCCTCTTTCTTCTTAGACTCTTTGGCCTTCAACTTAGGACACTGCTTGATCAAGTGATCATTAGCTTTACAATAATGGCAATGCACCTTCTTTTTGCCCTTATCACCAGAATTTCCAGACGAATTGCTACCAGCAAACGCGTTAAGAACATGTGATTTTCCACTCGTAGAAGAACCATAAGAAGTGGCTGTGTAACATTTAATGGCCTAAAATCTTATGTGTAGCGGAAATTAGCATGAACATAGTGGGCATTTCATTAGAATAGATTCCTAATGAGAATTACAAGAGTGCTTGGGTGGAGAGAGCAACAAAAAAACATAACACCTAGTTAGATAGAATCGACAATACTTTCAAAAGAGAGAGAAATTAAGCTATTGACAACAGTTGAGGACCAGATTTGCATGGAGCCGGTCCCCCCTCCAAAAGGCTTTGTATTATGGTTTCTCCCATCAAGAGAGACATTGTACAATACAATTCTTTGTGTTCCTTCAAGACTAGCTAGTGCAATGAAGATGGAAGCTTCATACACCAAGCAAAACACTTAATCAAACACAACTTGAATTATCCCCGTTCTCAGACCCAAGACCTCACACACCTTCGAAGATGGTGAGAGCTAGCAGGGTATGAGAGTAGATTGAGAGGAAAAAGGAGTATCTTACGAGAAAGATGTACATCTCCTCACATAATCACTCATATTAGCATAGCTTAGCTTAGTAATTAGCTTGGTAGAGGAGATGAGCATGCATTGAAGCTTGGCTCTTGGTTGGATTTGCATCCACATGCCAAGAGAGTGTTGATGTAGGCTTCTATCTCACAAGCTTGGAGTAGGTGATGAGCTCTCCATTAAAGCTTGGGAGGAGATAGAGTATTCTTCCTTCACACATGGTCAAGTGTGAGTGTGTGTGTGTCAATGCCCAGCAAAAATCAGCCCTCTCTCTCTCTCTTGGGCGAGCCCTAGCTGCTAATTAGGTCTGGCTTTTGCCTCATTGGACCTCCCCAGGTCAAGCCAATAGGAATTAAACAGCATAAGTGATAGCCTTTAGACATGTGTCCCTCTTTCCCCTTTTGTGAGAGCTTTAGATAATTAAATAATTAAACAAAACTCTCATTGGACCCCTTTGTCTCCTGGCCAATAGGAATCAGGCAAGCCATGAGGCTTCTGAATGCTCATTGGACCCTTTGGGAGACTGCCCAATAGTCTTCTAGGAGACTTATTTCTCATTGGTTTCTTTTATTAAATGTTTTTAAATTAATTAAACTACATTTACTCTAGCTTAATTCTCATTGGTCCACTTCAAGGGTCTTCCAATAGGAACTGGGCACACCTTGTGGGCATATGGCCTAGGGAGCTGACATGTGTCCCTCATTCCCTTTGTGAAAAGGGAGCCTGTGTGTGTGTGTGTGGCTTTCTCTCTCATCCCCTAGCTTTGGGGCTCGCCCCCTCCCATGTAGGGATGTGCAAAGACTTTTAGGGCACACACAAAGCATCCAATTTTCCCTAGGGTTGACCTTTGGACTCAACCTTTGAATTTTGGAACCTTAGCATTTTGGAAGTCTTAATGGGCTGAACCTTAGGGTCTTTTTGGCCCATTGTTTCACATGGCTCTTTTGCAGATGGCCCCCCCTTTGGATCCCTATTTTCCCTCCTTTGGATCCCTACAGTGGCCGGTCTGCTAGCTTAACCAATATTCTAGCTTTTTCTCCCTTGGCACTTCCCCACATTAAATGATCAGTTTAATATGAGAAAATCATTTAGGAGAATTAGATATTGATTATTATGACATTACCTCTCTCTTGAAATCATAGTCGTCCTCGACTATGGTGTAGAGAAGATAAAGCATATGCATGAGTCCTTTTCTTTAGCGGGTAGAGGATCCCTATGTTACCCTACGACATCATTCCATAATGGATGACTAGTCCATTTGGACGCTTGAGAGCCTGAGGCTGCCGCAAGCATGTCTGCACATTAGTCCTATCAGTCTTCCATAGTAGAGTGACAAGCTCTACTTGGTGTTCGGGAGACGTCGTCTCCGCAAACTTGATCTAAGCATGCATACTACTTCATTTTTGTGCACAAATAAAGAAAAAGAGAGTCTTATAAGACAAAAATTTTGTTCATTTTTAACATTTTGTACATTTGCTTACTCTTGGGAAGCATTGTAAGCATTGACAAGGTTTAGGTTATCCTTTAATTGTATGCCTTGCATCCATCTAGCATCTTCAAAAGGATAATTCTTAAACTTAATAAGATATCGTCGGATAGTCTTACCGCCTCTTAATACCTTGTCTTCATGTCGGAGAATGGACTCGGGCTGCAGCACCTCCTCGTGGTCCTCGATCTCCGGTGGGTCTTCAATAGTTGGTTCTTGAGGTGGCTCTCCTTTGTAAGGCTTTAATAGGCTCACATGAAAAGCATTGTGTATGAGCCAATGATTGGGCAACTTAAGTTGATAGGCCATCTCATTGATTGGCCTAAGAATCTGGAAGGGACCATAATACCTTTTTGCTAGTTTAGCATAGTACTTTTGGTGGCCCGTAGGATTCTTGCCCGTCGTGTGCCTTAATCGAGCCTTGGGAAACTTTAACAAGACCCAATCATTTTCTTTAAAGGCTTGGGCTCTTCTGTGCTTGTCAGCAGCAGCCTTTTGCCTTTGCTGTGAGATAGAGATAGCATCTTTAATCTTTTGGAAAGATTCTTGTAGGTCTCGGCTATACTCATCTGCAGCGAAGATCTTCCCATGTACCTTAAGTAGCAAGGGACTTTTTGATCTTCCCTCAATTACCTCGAAAGGTGCTTTTCCTGTGGAAGTATGTACAGTGTTATTGTAAGCATACTCTACTAAGGGTAAGTACTTCTCCCATTGGGATCTTTGATCTACTTCCGTTACATAGGCTTTTAGTAGATCAAGAATGGTTAGGTTAGCTATTTGACTTTGGCCATCAGTTTGTGGATGATAGGCCGAAGAGAAGTTTAGCCTTGTTCCTAAATTCTCAAAGAGACCCTTCCAGAAATTACTGGTCATTCTAGGATCTCTATCCGACACTATGGACATTGGCAAGCCATGGTACTTGAAAATTTGTGAAATGAAGAGGGTTGCCATTTGATGGGCTTTGATAGTCTTTTTGACAGGTATAAAATG
The DNA here is from genome assembly GCF_014529385.1 of Adiantum capillus-veneris. Classification (NCBI taxonomy): domain Eukaryota; kingdom Viridiplantae; phylum Streptophyta; class Polypodiopsida; order Polypodiales; family Pteridaceae; genus Adiantum; species Adiantum capillus-veneris. Next base: position 55,806,878 of record NC_140960.1, read on the forward strand.
AGCTTGTTTACTGAACCTGTCTACTATCGTCCATATTCCCGTATTCCCATGGATAGACTTAGGCAATCCAAAGATAAAATCCATGGATATGCTCTCCCAAGGTGAATTAGGGATTGGCAAGGGTTGAAGCAATCCAAGTTGCTTCCCTCTATCAAATTTTGTCTTTTGACATACCACACATTTGGAAACATACTCGTGTATGTTCACTTTCATGGTAGGCCAATAGAAATATGTTTCAATTCCCTTTAGGGTAGACTGAATCCCTCTATGCCCCGCATATGGGGGAGCATGAGATTCATACATTACTTTCTCACGTAGTGAGTTAGTAACGCATAGTCTATTGCCATAGAGAAGATAACCATCTTGTAAAGTAAATGGTTCTTCTTTCTTCCCTAATGCAAGGGCTGAAATCACATCTCTAAATCGGGATCAATAGCATACTCATCTATCATTGAAGATAGATCATTGTGAGTTGCTATGGAAACCGCATTCACTCTCGGTCGTCTTGAGAGTGCATCGGCTACTTGATTATGCTTGCCAGCAATGTGAGCAATATGAAAATGAAATTGCGAAAGGAAATTTGCCCACCTCATTTGTTTGTCGGAAGCTTGGTCTGCGTCATGAAGTACTTAAGACTTTGGTGATCCGTTTGCAGAATGAAAGGAGTCCCCAATAAATAGTGCTTCCATGAGTCTAAGGCATGTAGAACTGCAAGGAGTTCTTTTTCGTATATGCCTAGAGCTTGCTCAACAGGGTCGAGCCTTCGACTCTCATAGCCTATGGCGTGCCCTTCTTGGAGCAGAACAGCCCAAGGCAATCACCACAAGCATCACATTGGACCTCAAATGGTTTTGAGAGATCCGGTAGTGTAAGCACAGGTTGAGAGATAAGCTTTTCTTTAAGCTTTTCGAAAGCATTGTTCTCCTTAGCAGACCACGTATACCTAACATTTTTCTTTGTTAGGTCATGTAATGGTCCCGCAATTTGTGAGAACTTTTCTATGAAGCGTCTATAGTATGCACACATACCTATAAAGCTTCTTAGTTCATGAAGATTCCTTGGTTTAGGCCATCCTTTTATTACCTCTAACTTGGATGGATCCATTTGGATTCCATCTTGAGAGATAATGTGACCTAAATATTGAATCTCTTGCAAGAAAAATTCACTTTTCTTTCGATTAACATAAAGTTTATTCTCTCTTAAAACTTGAAATATTACCTGGAGGTGTTGCTTGTGTTCCTCCAATGAATTAGAGTAGATGATAATATCATCAAAGAACACTCCAGTGAAGGTTCGATGAGGCCTGAACAGCTTCTCCATCAAGCGGTTGAATGTGGCTGGTGCATTGGTCAAGCCAAAAGGCATGACAATGTATTCGTAAAGACCAAATGTAGTACGAAATGCGGTCTTTACAATGTCTTGATCAACTATCCTTATTTGATGATAGCCACTTTTTAGGTCAATCCTACTGAAGTAGGTCGATCCTTGTAGCTTATCAAATAGGTCTTCTACCCTTGGAACGGGAAACCTATTCTTGATAGTGATCCTATTTAGTGCTCTATAGTCGACACACATACGATATGTGCCGTCTTTCTTTTGCACTAATAGCACAGGTGAGCAAAATGGAGATGAGCTAGGCCTAACCATGCCCTTCTCAACTAACTCATGCACTTGCCGCATAATCTCCTCTTGTTGAGCTTGAGAAACTCTATAAGGAGGTTTGTTAGGCGGTGAACTTCCTGGAAGAAGTTCAATTGCATGGTCGTCATTACCCGTTTAGGAGGTAGCTCACAAGGGATGTCGTCAATAAAAACATCTTGAAACCCCTTGAGAAAATTGGATAACTCTAATTCCTTTTGGTTGCTTTTATTTTCTTTTGCTAAAGCATTAGGTTCATTTTGAGAATCTTTAACAAAAATCATGTACACGGAAATAGAGCTCTTTATTGACTTGTTGAAAGCTGGTGTATGTACAATGGGGATGGTGTTACCCATCTCCTTAGCATCTATATACATGTCCTTTTCCCTGAACTTAAAGGAGATTCTCCTTTCAGGAAATTTAACATCGGCAGCCAGGCGGTCAAACCATGGTGCCCCTAGGATTACATCCTCATGCTTGAGAGGAGAGATAAAGAAGTCCTCTTTGTCCACATAGCCTTGGACATGAAGCCTCAATTTCCCGATTAAGGGAGTGACTGAAGCTTCTTGCCCCTTGAAGGCACTGTCTGCGGGTAGGATATCTCCCATCTCGTAGGATTGTATGCCTAGCTTGGTGGCTAACTCCATAGATATGAAATTGTGAGTAGAACCAGGGTCAAAGAGAATAAAAGCATCATGTTCTCTTACCTTTCCCCAAGCATGGCATAGAGGAGATCCTTTGTGGTGAGTTTGGTGAATCTCCTCCTCTTGGATTTCAACCAAAGAAGCTCTAGGAGGATCTTGGCGGTTGTTCTTTTGGGGACAAGCGCGGTACGCATGCCCTTGTTCGCCGCACTTGAAACACCGGTTATCTTTACGATAAAGCTCAAGATCTTCAGGAGAGAGTTTATTCTTTCCTTTGTAAACTCCCTTCTCTTTAGCTTTGTTGGAAGTGCCCTTAGGAGACTTTTGGACATTGTCCTTCCCCTTAGGCTCATTGGAACCCTTGTTTTCCGGGGGCTTATTATTTCTTTTACCCCCCGTTTGGAAATTGATTCGCGAGGCCACCATAGTATGGTGTATCACCGCCGATATGGTACGTGGCCTTTGGGAGTTGACATACTCCGCCATTTCTTCGGTTAAGCCCGCACAAAATTGTTGCTTTTGCTCTCCAAAATCCAACTTTTTGAAGACAGTGGCTTTGAGTTGTAGGTCCCAAAACTTGTCTACATATTTGTGGATAGATTCATTGGGAGAGAGCTTTAAGCTTCGCCATTCGGTGAGTACTTTGTCTTTGGCATCGGTGGCCAAAAACTGCTTCATAATGGAAGCTCTTAAAGCCTTCCATGTTCGTGGAGCTTCACCGTTGGCTCGTAGGCTAGACCACCATTGTCTGGCGGACTTTTGAAAGTGCATAGCTACATGGCGTAGCTTAGAGGACTCCGTGAAGCCCTCATCTCCAAACGCCGCATCGAATTGCTGGATAAAGGCCAAAACTTTGTCTGTAGCACCGAAGGTGCCATCATAGGTAAGGAAAGAGATGCTCTTCCCTCCCTCTTTGAATTTCTTCAGCTTGGACGACCTCTTCCATGCGGCATAGGATTTCCTATGGCCTCTTCTTTTTGATGGTTCAAAAGTTGCACCATCACTTTCTTCAGAAGATGAAGAATTTGAAGAAGGTGGAGAAGAGGGTGACCTCTTTCTCGCCTTTTTCTTGTCTTGATCTTTGTCGTCTTCACCATAGCTTTCATAAGAGGAAGAGGATGAAGAAGATGGAGAAGAGGGTGTCCTCTTTCTCGCCTTTTTCTTCTCTTGCTTTTTATCATCCCTCTTTGAATTATGGCGTGGAGAAGAGTGTGATGGTCTTCTCCGCTTTGGTGGTGATGGAGAGCGTTTAGCCCGCCGTCTTCGTGGAGCCATCTCCGCCGAGGTGGCGGGAGACTTGCTTCTTTCTCGTTCCTTCGGTGGAGGCTCTTGAGTTCTCCTTTGGGAAGGAGATGCATCATCAAGAAGTAAGTTCTTGAGCCCTTCATATGGATTCTCTTCTTCTTCCCGAATCGGAGAGAGACCTCTTTTGGTAGTCTCACAAGGAGGCTTCCTAGGTGTTCTCTCGTCATGGTGATGATCTGGAGAATCCCGTGAGCACGGAGCTGCCGTTGCACTTCACTTTGGAGAGATGGATTGCCCATGGCTTGTTGAAGCCTAGAAACAAGATAGTTAACAAGCATTGAAGCATCATTAGTAGCTTGCTCATGAGCAAAATCAAAGTTATCAACATTAATTTCACTCTCTTTACTATTGTCAGCCATTCTAACAACTTTTAGGTGTAAACTTTTTAGGTGTACTTTGGCACTTCAAGCCCTAGTTGCTACTCCTCTTTACCCCTTTAGAAAAAGCACTCAAGCTACTGTACCCGCGGCTCGAATACCATTAATTGCAAGGAATAGAAGAGAGGGTCTTTCGACACCAAAACAGCACCGGCTCCTGTCAAGCTTCTAATAGCTAAATAGTGGTTAAGCCATAGGCAAGCCCCGTAGGACTCCACTATTAAGACCATAGCTCTCGACGGTGATGCCCCGTTAACTGCACAAAGGCAGGCGCACTGCAAGGCTGAAAAATCCCTATTCTACTTACTCACAGGCAATTAATAATACCAACCATTTGTAGCTAGCTTGAGGACCTCCCTTCTTGAGCAAGAAAAGAGAAACCTTGAGCTCTGATACCAATGTAACATTTAATGGCCTAAAATCTTATGTGTAGCGGAAATTAGCATGAACATAGTGGGCATTTCATTAGAATAGATTCCTAATGAGAATTACAAGAGTGCTTGGGTGGAGAGAGCAACAAAAAAACATAACACCTAGTTAGATAGAATCGACAATACTTTCAAAAGAGAGAGAAATTAAGCTATTGACAACAGTTGAGGACCAGATTTGCATGGAGCCGGTCCCCCCTCCAAAAGGCTTTGTATTATGGTTTCTCCCATCAAGAGAGACATTGTACAATACAATTCTTTGTGTTCCTTCAAGACTAGCTAGTGCAATGAAGATGGAAGCTTCATACACCAAGAAAAACACTTAATCAAACACAACTTGAATTATCCCCGTTCTCAGACCCAAGACCTCACACACCTTCGAAGATGGTGAGAGCTAGCAGGGTATGAGAGTAGATTGAGAGGAAAAAGGAGTATCTTACGAGAAAGATGTACATCTCCTCACATAATCACTCATATTAGCATAGCTTAGCTTAGTAATTAGCTTGGTAGAGGAGATGAGCATGCATTGAAGCTTGGCTCTTGGTTGGATTTGCATCCACATGCCAAGAGAGTGTTGATGTAGGCTTCTATCTCACAAGCTTGGAGTAGGTGATGAGCTCTCCATTAAAGCTTGGGAGGAGATAGAGTATTCTTCCTTCACACATGGTCAAGTGTGAGTGTGTGTGTGTCAATGCCCAGCAAAAATCAGCCCTCTCTCTCTCTTGGGCGAGCCCTAGCTGCTAATTAGGTCTGGCTTTTGCCTCATTGGACCTCCCCAGGTCAAGCCAATAGGAATTAAACAGCATAAGTGATAGCCTTTAGACATGTGTCCCTCTTTCCCCTTTTGTGAGAGCTTTAGATAATTAAATAATTAAACAAAACTCTCATTGGACCCCTTTGTCTCCTGGCCAATAGGAATCAGGCAAGCCATGAGGCTTCTGAATGCTCATTGGACCCTTTGGGAGACTGCCCAATAGTCTTCTAGGAGACTTATTTCTCATTGGTTTCTTTTATTAAATGTTTTTAAATTAATTAAACTACATTTACTCTAGCTTAATTCTCATTGGTCCACTTCAAGGGTCTTCCAATAGGAACTGGGCACACCTTGTGGGCATCTGGCCTAGGGAGCTGACATGTGTCCCTCATTCCCTTTGTGAAAAGGGAGCCTGTGTGTGTGTGTGTGTGGCTTTCTCTCTCATCCCCTAGCTTTGGGGCTCGCCCCCTCCCATGTAGGGATGTGCAAAGAATTTTAGGGCACACACAAAGCATCCAATTTTCCCTAGGGTTGACCTTTGGACTCAACCTTTGAATTTTGGAACCTTAGCATTTTGGAAGTCTTAATGGGCTGAACCTTAGGGTCTTTTTGGCCCATTGTTTCACATGGCTCTTTTGCAGATGGCCCCCCCTTTGGATCCCTATTTTCCCTCCTTTGGATCCCTACAGTGGCCGGTCTGCTAGCTTAACCAATATTCTAGCTTTTTCTCCCTTGGCACTTCCCCACATTAAATGATCAGTTTAATATGAGAAAATCATTTAGGAGAATTAGATATTGATTATTATGACAGGCTGCATTGCTATTACTACCCTTTCTTTGAGCAGCAATAAAAGCTTGTTCAAATGCACGATGTCTAGCCTTGTTTTTTCTAGAAAGGGACTCTTGCAAAAGCAATGTACACAATGCATCAAACTTGACAACTCCAGTATTTCCTTGGGTCATAAATCTCCAAGTACTAACAAAAGTGTGGTAAGAGTTTGGCAAGGCATCAAGAACAATCTGCACAAGGGAGCTCTCTGAAATTACTTCACTTGCATAAATAAGTTGCTCATTAGTATCCTTGAACCAGCAAGGAAAGTGTCCATATCATCTTCCTCTTCGACTCCAACTCTTTACGCAACAATGCAATTTTTGCCTCATTGTGTCTTGCATAAAGATCAACCAGAATATCCCAATCCTGTTTTGTAAATTTTGCTAAATGAATGTGAGGAGTAATGGTGCGCTTCACAGACAACGCAATCAATGCATGAGCCTGCGCATCCTTTACATCCCAACAAGCTTGTTCTACCGTAGGTAAAACAACTCTAACAGCAGCAATCCTTGCAGCAAGGCCTGCAACATCCTTAATATCGCTTGTATTCTCAAAACTAGGACATACATCAATGCCCTACACAATGTTCCAAACGCCCTTCAACACAAGAACATGTTGCATCATATAAGCCCACATAGGGTAATTGTCCCCATCCAATCTGTCCTCGGCAGTAGCAAACATCTTGAACACATCTATGTTGTTGTCAACCATGGTAAATGTTGCACTTGATGTGAAAACTGCTCAGAAAGAGGAGAATAAGAGCGGGAAGAACACGTGCTACATAGCACAAACCGTAGAAGATTGTAAGGGACCTGTTATGCAAAAAACGACACTGATAGAATTTTTGCACAAAATGATGAAATAGCCTGTGCAGTACTGCCTATAGTGGAAACGAAGGTCAAAATGAGCCCAAAATTTTTGTCGACCTGCAAACGCTCACCAAAGCTCACAGAAATCGGAGAAAGTGAGCAAGCGTGTGTTGGAGCTACCGGCAACTAAGCGTGGGAGGATGCAAACTGCTATGATACCAATTATTGGAATTAGGGTTACACGAAAACACACATAGCTTGGAGAAGGTGAAGGAAGCTCAAGGCACACAATAGAGAGTGTAAACTTAGTGTGCAATGGAAAGATTAGATAGCCTTAGAATGATGGGCGTATATACAATGCACAGGGGGAAAAACCTCCTAGTGAGGGAAAAAATGCCCCGGCGGTCCTAAGTGTGTTCACACACATCACTACCACATGTATATGGTAACAAGAATCTTGCCCAAGCTAATTAAATTTTCAAAATTCTAGAAAAAACAACTGCTTCTACCTGGGGTGCCATTAATTTGGCCCATGGCAGGCTGGGTGAAAAGGACCAACTTGTTGCTCTTTATCATAAGATGCTCAATATGAGGAGAAGCCAATAGTACACATATATTTGGTGGATTCTGTCTTTCACGTTGATGAGATCTTTATTTTTTTTATTGTGGATGGTGCGGAGCTGATTCGAGAGCCCAACCTTGGGTCCAGACTCTAGGGCGCGGTAAGCAGCCCTAGCTAGGGGACATTGGCCCCCACGCAAGGATTCGAGGGTAGCACTCTCAAGGAAAACTTTGAAGGAATATTTTTAGAATATTCCCTATGATACTAGGCCATATGTACATGTACATGCCATTAGTAGTATGTTCGATGGTCGATGGTTGATAGCCACAGACAGTGTGTTGGCCTAAACAATACCGCACATGCCACACATACTTATCTACCACCCACTGTAGCACTATATAAGGAGGCCATCTCCATGATCCATGACATCCTATATTTAACAATAACCAAACCCTTGTATTCTTGCCTACTAGCTCTAGTTGTCCATATTGCCATCTAAGCTCTACCTTGAGAGCGTATGGGTGGATGACGCCATCACTTTGTAAATTTTATTTGCCACTAATCAAGGATTTTTGTTCTTATTGGTAATTTGGTTGGTTTTTTGAAGGATAGCTCGCATTTGCACCTATGGGAAAAGGTTTAATGGGCAAGACGCACAACATTTATAGAGGTAGATATCAAAAACAATAATCATCAGTAAGTGGATTGCTTGGACAAAATTGTGCTAGTATAGTTGCTTGTCTTTTTGTGGGTCGTCTTACATTGAAAAGCACTAGCAAAAAAAACGTCAGTATGTTACAACTCAATAAGGAATGCTTAACAACTCTCGTTAAAGGAATAGACAAAATTGTGCCAAGTAGTGACTGACCAAAATGTTTGTCATCACTTTATGGGCATAAAGAAGTAAAGCTATGTTACAAATAAGCGAGAAATGCTTAACAACTCTTGTTGAAGCAATAGACAAAATTGTGTCAATTAGTGATTGACACAAATTGTTCATAGGGAAAATTACCAAAATACCCCTCTATTTTGTGGAAATTCCCAAAATACCCTTGTAACTATTTTGGTTGGATTGTTCAAGATTTTCTAATCTTTATTCCTTTTTGACAATTGAGATCCATTTTTGAGTGCTTAGCATGTAATTTGTCACAAATTACCTCGCAAAAATGGTGATTATGTCTAAAAATAATGAAGCGATTCATCTTCAAAGCCTACATAACCAACTCAAATTCTAGTTTTAGTATCTTGTATTAATAGACAATCACTCTTCTTATGAAAAGCTTTAAAAAAAAAAAAAAATTTAGAGAAATTTAATCTCACGACCAAGGGTATTTTGGGAATTTTGGAAAATTTGAAGGGCATTTTGGGAATTCATGACAAAATATTGAGGGTATTTTAAATTTTTTTGAAATTTGAGGGGTACTTTGGGAATTTCCATAAGTTAGAGGGGTATTTTGGTAATTTTCGCTTGTTCATATCATCATCACTTTATGGTATCAAAGAAACGTAAGCTTTGTTAAGATGGATAAGCAAGGATATGTTAAATCTGTGTATCTAACATAACATCAGGTCAATCAGGATCGGCAAGAGTAGATTTGTATATCTCTATTTGAGGATTTTGTATTTTATACATGTCTTGATATGGTTGCTCTCTTCATGCCCAACAATTACAAGACTATTTTGTTTGTAAATGTGGGTTTTCTCTACATTTCTAAGGTATAACATTAGTACATGTTAAACAACATAGTGTGCTCTTCACAAGGAGTCTTGGATTCCTATGCCTCAAAAGTTCTCTTTGTGAAACTCAAATTTGGTGGTGCCTTTCTTGTTGTACTCATGCACAAGGCCTTTCAGCTCCTTTGCAAGCATAACAGGTCCACAATAGAACACACCTGTAATAAGAATCCATGAATGTTATCAGGATCAATTTCACATATGGTCATGATGTGGGATCATGCTAAAATTAGAAAGGATCTTCTAAGCTGGCAAATTATAAATGCACTACTTAAACTAGCTCTTACCTATCTTGGCTCCCTTATGTCTTGAAGTCAAGGTTGAGAAAACTTTCCTCCAATTTGGCCTTGCAAAATGTGTGCGTATCTAGAGATCAGATAAAGTACGCCTGTCAGTAAGTGTCTTCTCCGAAGAAGAAGAAGAAGAAGAAGAAGCAATTTTAGCTTGACTCACCCTACTTCCTGAAACAACATCCAGTCCATTTTTTGCCTTTTGAAGGGCTTGGACCATAGTAATTAGGGCTGATCTTGCATCTCCCTCCTCATACACACTTGTTAGATAGTTATGCATCTCAATGACTGACTGCACAAAGACAAGTACGATGACGTACAATGAGATTCCTCAATAATCCACAATGTATAATTTAAGGTCAATTGTAATAACCTCTACACAATCATGTAATGCAATTATATAATGTGCATGCAAGTGTACCTTTGTGTCATACTCATGTACTTCATTCATCACCCCTTTGAACCACTCAAAGGAGCCTTGTTCTCTTGTAACCCAATAAAAGTAAGCATTCTTTGGGCCCTTTTTCTCATGATTTGGACTATGGTCACGGTCATCTTCTGAAATCTACATAATAAAAAATGATAGAAATTTAAGCAAGCACAGTGAAACTACAAATTCAGAATGGGTATTCTTGTTTATAGTTGTACGTTTTCAAGGTATTGAAATGAGATCCATACTCGACTCTTACCTCCAATGAAATATCTTCAGTTGTCTTGATCCAGTTGAGCATATCCCTTAGTATGCTTATAAAAGGTGTTGCTCCTATCCCAAGACCAACAAGAAGTAGAATATCATACTTCTTGTAATTTTGTGCCGGGGCACCAAATGGACCATCTATCAAAAGCTTAGGAAACCTGTTCAAACAAATTCATCGACCTATATTATATACCCAGGGAATTCACTAGTAGTAACAATGAGGTGTCACATGCATGCATCAAATGCCAGTTTTTTACCCATGATATAAAAAATGGGATATCATGCATTCATGTAAGTCTCACATGTACTCTATATATAGTACAAACCTTGAAATGTTGTCATTCACTCCAAGCACTTGCTCAGCTCTCAAAAGACCACTTCTTCCTTGTTGAGGTGGTTGGCAAACCTGCATCAACAACTTTGTTTGTGAGGCATACTCTATTTTACGTGGAAATATACATAAGCGACCATCATGCAAAGACTGGTCTTACCTTAGAGAAAACAGACTTCATCTCCTTTGTCCAGTCCCCCAATGTTCTTATATGGACACTCAAGAAGTCATCTCCAGGAGCAGAGGTGATGGAAAAGGGGTGCCTAATGCATATGCCAACTCTTAATTTTCTCTTGTTTCTTGTATTTTGCATAGATAAGCACAAATGTCCAAAAGATCTCTCACCATTCAAAAGGGGAGACATCTGGGCACTTCACAAACATGTACATCCCACTTTTATATTTGAATGAGGGCGGTTTTGTCATGTGAATAGCGAGAACATCTCCAGGGTATATTGCCGCCTACAAAAAAGGAGCACAAAAGCTATATTTTTTGGACATTAAGTATGAAAATACATCAAAGAAGTAATCCTTAATAATATTTCATGAAACACTATACACCCAAGCATCATTGATTGTGCAAATTAGATTACCTTGATGATATTTACTGAGTAGTGGCTTGAGCGCAAAAATCTTATGGTTCGCTCACTTGTATATAAGAAAATGGGCACAGCAAGATACATCCAAGTCTGCAAAACAAACACCAAGGCATGTTTAAAACATCCATTTCCAAATATTGTAGAGGATGATGCATGATTTGTGGGAAGCTTGTCTTCTGTGGAGTTATGAAGATATATTAGCCATGTTTAAAAACTCAAAAGCCATGTTTTTTTTCAAAAGAAATATAGTCAAATAATGCCAAAATAAACACAATTATATTTGTATATTGCACATTTACTTTCTCTAATAACACCATTATCAAAATTGATAGATTTTAATTATTATACTTTTTGCTCATTTCATTATAAAAATGTCCCACTTATATTCAGAATTGCTTCTCTTTTATACTAAATAAATGCCTCCTCTAAAATTTGGTCAAACTATCCATAGCAAATTTTTCTCAAATCCCACATTATGTGGGAAGATTGTATTAAGAAAAATAAGAAAGCTACAAGTAAACCCACGAAGACATTTGCCATGGCTTTTACATGGAGCCTTCAACCCTTACATCATCCTTCATTTGCAAAATTCAACCCGTTGCAAAAATCACCCGATTGAGTCCCTTGTGCACCTATTTTGGGGATGCCCAAAAATCAAAGTTTTCACAAGCTCAGTCTACAGGAGGGTCTTCTCTCATTTTGGTACCCCATTCTTTAGACGTGACCTTGCTATGGGTTCAAGATGCATTGACAATCTTGACCTCCTAACTGACATATGCATAGTAACAGCTACTGTATTTAAGAGGGTCTTCTCTCATTTTGGTACCCCATTCTTTAGACGTGACCTTGCTATGGGTTCAAGATGCATTGACAATCTTGACCTCCTAACTGACATATGCATAGTAACAGCTACTGTATTTAAGAGCTATGTGGCATTCCAAGAATGCATTACTTTTTCAAAAGAAAGAAGATCCCCTTGATTCAAATGTGATTCTGGATACATGTTGGTGGAAAGAAGATCCCCTTGATTCAAATGTGATTCTAGATACATGTTGGTGGAAAGTCCAATGTAAAGAGGAAGAAGGAGGGGGGGGGGGGGGGGGGGGGGGGGGGGGGGGGGGGGTAGTCGAGGGTGTCTGTCCTCCCTCGTTGTATTCCTTTTTGGGCTAACCCTGGTCCCAGTGCAAAGGATATGCCTAGGCTCAATGTATCATTGTGTGACTAATGCAAGCTCTATTGAGCATGACTTTTTTTTTTAAAAAAAACCCTTACATCATCCTTAGAACAACATAGCCGACTATAGGTAGAGAATCTACTTCTTCTTTTTTTCTTTTTTATTAGACTAGTGCTTGTTGTGGATAATTTAGGAGTAATGATAAGGTGTTGTAGGAGGTTGAAAGAAACTGTTGGAGTGGCTTCAACGATGACTTCGTGCATCTGAGTTTAGATGCTCGATTGCTCCTCATGCGAGAACTCATCTAGCGTCAATTGCTCCCCCAAGGGGCAGAGGTTGAGACTTTCCACAATAGTGGCTTTAGCAATGACTTCGTACGTTGCTACCTTTTGCAAGGGTTCTTCAAGTTTGGGCTAAGGAGGTCGATCTATTGCCTAGTTGGGTCAATCTCAGCGATAGTTTGCCCTTGGTTTTGCAGTCCAATATATCTATAGACTCGGACATATTACTCTCTTCCTCCTGTTTTTTCGTTGTCAGAGGATAGGTATTCTCAGTGGATGCGATCCCAACCACACTCTTGTCACACTCTTGCTCCATTGGCCTGCTTAGATTCCCATCCAAGGGTTGCTTGAGGTCTTTGCAACCATAGGGCAATTCCTAGCAAAGTATCCAACTCTACAGTATTTATAGCAAGCCATAGGCCTATTATTGACGATATGCTCCAAAGCACCCTATGTACAAATCTACCGACTTCGGAATGGTTCTGTCCATGTTCCATACGATGCACACCTTAATACCCAAACCTAATCTCATCCGCTGCAAACTTCGGCATGAAGAGCAACCGGCCCATCTTGGCGGCTATGGACTGAACGTGGTCTTGAAGCCACATTGGGAGACTTTTGAAGGTGATCCACACAGGACAAGAGCGCACTATCTCTTCATCTCGATAGAATTCTCGGGTCCACGGCGTGACATACGCGAACCATGATGCACCCCAAACTCCTACTTTAATGACCAAATCTTGAACTGCCTGCTCGGAGGTGCACGCAACTACATAAAACCCTTTGCCAATAGTTGTAAAGTGTTGCACCTTGTTCCTATTTTTAAAGACTTCAACTGCCCAATCCCATGATCCTTGGGTTGTCATCCGTTTGCCCATGAAATACAGTACAAGCAACAAGCCTTCAAACTCTGTAAAGCAACGATGGGACATGTATCTTAGTGCCATCAGCACCCTCACCTTGACAGAAGACGTTCACCCCATGGAGAAGCTCTTCCATTAAACGCCAAAGGGGGTTGGAACCATGCAAGATTATTATCGCTTTCAGATTGCGATTATAATAGCTTGTAGCCTCATATCTCTTTGTATTGATCTTGCATGGTTTCAATAAGGAACAAAATTTAGAAACAATTGAATAATGACTTTCATAATTATGCGACACAAAGATCTAAGTTATTCTTTTTGAAAGAGTAAATTAGAATTGTTGTCCCAAAGAGTTGGTCTAATGGTAAGCCTTTGGCCTCTCAACCTACAGGTCGTGGGTTCAAATTCCCCTCTTGGGTCACCTTAAGAGGGGCACCTTGTGCTCACCTCGTGTTCATGTTGCTAGGGCTCTAGCAACGTGGGTTCAAATTCCCCTCTTGGGTCACTTTAAGAGGGGCACCTTGTGCTCACCTCGTGTTCACGTTGCTAGGGCTCTAGCCCTTGGACACTTGAGTGCATCCTCCTCCTAGGGTGGGTCACCCGAGGAGGAGATTCCTAGCTGATTGCTACAAGTTGTTTCCGTTGTCCCTAGCACGTGGTGCATCGATTGTGGCCATGTTGATGTCTATGCGTGGCACTTGTCCGATGGTATGTGGCCCTTGCTTGACCACGTTTCATGGCTAATATTTGGAAGGGATACGCACCTCCCCCTATGGCCCCTTTAGTGCTATCCATATTCTAAGGCTTAGGCATGATAATGGGCATCGATCATCTTTGTAATTCGTTCTAATCTTCACTACAACGAGGACATCAACAAGCACCTAACAATCTAAAATACTAAAAAAAAATGACATTTTTCCTAGCACTCAGACAATCAATGCTACTCCAATTGGCCAAAAATTCTCCATCAACAAAAAATTTTCAAAATTTTACCACTCTAAACGGCCAAATTTCTCCAATTGGAATGTTGTCCCACATATAAATACACAAAAATATGAGACAAGTAAAAGATTATGACCAGGACAATGTAATCAACACATAGCCAAACAATGTTGTTTAGAGTAAAGAGGGAATATGCTTACTGTCTTTTTTTTCCAATCATGCTGAAGGAATAAATAGAGGGAATGGACAACGAGGAGAGCATATACCACCACGAACAAGTGGTGGGTATACCAGAAGGAGTTGAATCCGGCCATCTTTTTGAGGACACCAGGAAGCTTCACAACATTTCTTCGAAATGAGTGGGTTGCAAGTGTGAATGAGATAGTCATGATGACCACCATAATAATGCCTGTAATGCCCACCACACTCTGAACAATTTCCTTGTATGAGGGCTTATGAAAATCAAAGTCGGATCCGAGGCTTTCCATAAATATATCAGTTGAGCATGTCACAATTCTTGGAAAATCACATGTGAGATGCACCATTGCATGCACTGTGACACCTATCACAATGCATGCTGCAATCACCTGAAAATTGAGCATTTATATTTAGCCATTTTAATATTTTATCATTTATTTATCATGCTAAAGAAAATCATTTAATCTCTCTCTACCTATACATATATATAAATATAAAAATATAAATATATACACACACAAGTATATGTGCATTGGTAAATCAAAGCATGCACACTAATGCTAGTTGCTCCCTACTTACGCTAAAATAAACCCCAAGAAATACCTTAACTTTTTGTATAAACCTTGGCTGTTTAATTATTTTTCCTTTAAATTAATTCAAAGCTGAAAAAAGATACTTTCAATGTAGTAGAAAATCAACTTTCATTGAAAACCAATACAAATAATACCTTGTGTATCATACCTTATGGAAGTTGATGTTGTCATCAAAGGGTACTATCGATCCAAGAAAGGTAGATCGAAGAAATGTGATGGTGTTTCGACACATGGGAAGAAGAATGAGTGCCATGTTGAGCTTGAGGGTTTCTGCAGCTCCTTTGGCAACACAAACACAATATCCCATCACTTCAAATGAGGGTTCATGCCGATAATGTAAGAATCTCCATGTGAAAAGGCCTAGAACAGCAGCTACCCACAAAATGAGCACCCATACTCGCCTCCAATTTTCATCTAAGAATGATGCGGCCATCTGATTGAAGCGTTGCAATGGTGTCCTCCATCTTTGTGGGACCATTGATTTGCTCAGAGTTTTTGTGTGTGTCAAAAATGCCTCCTTGCTATATGAGGCAACCATCCCTTGGAAAAGTGTTTCTAATTGCCATAACTAGGGATCAAGAGAAGCATGTCATTAGTCTAATTGCCATAACTATGAATCAAGAGAAGCATGTCATTACTCTGATTGCCTTAACTAGGGATCAAGAGAAGCATAAGGGGTCACGACGAGTATAAATTGGTCACTAACAATGGAGGATGCTACTAATTGAGGATCAAGAAGCATGTCATCAGTCTAATTGCCATAACTAGGAATCAATAGAAGCATGTTATTACTCTAATTGCCTTAACTAGGGATCAAGAGAAGCATGTCATTAAGTGGATAAATTGGTTACTAACAATGAAGGATGCTAATATAGAAATACAACACTATGTAATAATGTGGATGAAATGGTTATCTAATAATGGAGGATGCTAGTATTTTATTTTATTTTAACACTGTCATAATGTGGAGAAAATGGCTATCTAAAAATGAAGGTTGCCAATATAAGAAAAAAATTTGAATATGATGCTATTGGCTCATTTTTGGAAATTTTTACATTGAGATTCATCGAATGTAATATTGGTGGAAGTCGATTTGGAACTTGGGAATAAATCCAAATACCTCAATGTAGCCAAGATGATCCGGGTCCAGCTCCTCCATGATCATAGCAGCATATTCATCAGCTTGGTCTTTGAACTTATTCAACTTGTTTGCAGAAGCACTCAGTCGAATCACCTATCTCACCAACACAACAAATTTAATGTTAGCACATTAGCAGAAGGTATTTGATTGTACTTAAGCAACTAAACTCACACCGCCTAATTTAACTCACACCGCCTAATTATGAAGTAATTTCTTAAGCCCTTGGGATGGTCTCTTTTAGTTAATTCCAAACATGTACATGTACTACGCAATGCACTTACATAATGCTTCCTAGTTCAAAATTAAATCCTCACCTCTTTCACTTCTTCCTCTGAAATGCGTCCATCACCATTTTTGTCACACCTACAAAAAATTAATACCTCAAAAATTATGCATCATGAAAAGAAATAGGGCTGTATTATTTAAACATTAACATACAAATATATATTTAAGAAAGAATAGAATGTGTTCTTTGGAAATTCATAGAATAAAATATGTCTAAGGAAACAGTAAATTTAGAATGGTGACAACAACTATGTACAACACACTACTCTTTGGTGCAATTACCATTATAAATAAATCCTTGTTTTTTGATATTTTTTTCATCTTAAATGCTATGGGTGAAGACATAGCTTACTAAACTACGACTGACCTTGTGATGTATGATTGTGATTGTCCCACTAATACTAGTTGGCCCTAATTACTCCTACTAGTGCTCCTATACTGGCTCTACTCGCTTCAATTAGACACCTTCAAAGGTTATCCTTGTTCATACGCAAGGAAATTAACTGGTTGATCTAGATCTTGGACTCTTTGTCGACGTGGTAGGGAGTCCCACCCACCTCCCCCCCCCCCTTTCTTTTTTCCCATGTGCCCGCATCAAGATCTAATACCTCCCTCGCACGACAGCTAGAAACCATTTTGCTTGATTCAACTCTTCAATCCCTTAAAAAATCAAGGGAATCTCTCTACATTCCTCTTAATGAGACACTTTTGGCACACCTACCTACTAGTTTGCTATATTTAGTGCCATGGATACCCTATTTTTTGTCACTTCTATTGCTACCCTTTTATGGCTAGCCCTTTTTTAAAAGGCACAAGCTAGTTTGAGTGGGTTATAAGTGGATGTATTATGGCCTTAGATGCATGATATTGTAAGTTCAAACCATCATGAGACTATCTTGATTGTAATCGTGCTAGCATATGGATGCATGCAAAGATCTCTATGTTCTATATGTAAGTACCAATTTCCATAAAATGTATGGACATGCGATATAAGTATTCATCGAACCTTTTTTTTTGTTGGATTTTACGAAATTGAGAGGCTACTCTTAGGGTCAAGAGGCAGAGAAGACATGAAGCTAGAGCACTGATAGGTATGACAGGTTGAGCTTGAACAACCCATGTGTCCATGATACTCACACTGAATGCACACATACTTCAATAGAAAGGAACATCGCAACAGAGCCCCCTCTTGATTTGAGATGGGGTCATGGGCATGGGATCAATGGCCATGATGCAAAGTTGGACACACCCATGCAACTCATACTCAGAGTAAATGCACACATACCACACTAGAAAAGAGCATATTTTTGACAAATATCTTGCAACCAAAAAAAAAAAGATGTGTCCCATACTCACACTAAATGCACACATACCACACTAGAAAGGAGCATAGTTTTGACAAGTTTGCACCAAAAGGATAGATTGAAAATTTGAAAGCTTACTATCAACAAACTCCAAGAATAAGAGAAATTTACATGTCAAAGAATATTCGCATCCTAGAGTCAAAATTGGGGTTGGAGACTTTCATCCAAAAGCTTTGGAAGTCCTCCTTGTTGACTCCACTCAAGTCCTTTAAGCCTTCTCTCCTTGCCAATGCATCAAAGAGCTCCAATGCAAACTCTTTTGAGTCTTTCATACCTATATACCAATAACTAACTCAAAAGTCAATTTAATTTTTGTACTCTCAATACAATTTCACGCACCTACCTTTCACTTTTTTCAAAAGAAAAAATTTCATGGTAGATTTTCAACATTTGGGTAAACTCTAGAGCTTGCCTCAAAGAAAGATGATAATTCTCTAGAAAAATTTTGGGAAACATGTTTATGTAAACAATGTTACAAGTGCAAGGGAACACCTCGTACTTGGAGAGTTTTCCACGGTGAGAGTTGTGCTTGAAGAGCTTTCTCGCGGTGAGTCGTGAAACTCTCATGCTCTAAAATAGGCATGTGATCGAGAATATCGTGAAAAAGGTGACTCAAAAATTATTCAAGCAAATTCGGAACAATTAGCATAGTTAGAGATCGTGCTAAAAGTGGGAAACCTCCTTGTTAGAAGTGGAAAATTTTTAACTCAAGTAGCAAGTAATTATAGAATGCATCACCTAGTTTTCTTTGTGAGTTCTCAAACTGAAGACCGTCTGAAGTCACTATTAATAAGCCTTTAAATGCCAAACCTAGTTGCATGTGTGTGTGTGCCCGTGTGTGTGAGAGAGCGAGAGAGAGAGTGTGTGTCGATGTATAATGAATTAGACCATAACGAGTCTTAACTTTGTTACGGTGTGATACTTCCAACAGTTGGCAAGCGATTGTTGACGGGCCAATGTGCACCGCATGCACTCACATCCATTTGCATTATGCATGTGCACACTACAATGTCTATATGTGCATTACCAATGGATTCCTAATGCAATTGCAAATGTTATATGTTTAAAGTTATAAGGACATGTTTTGGGGGTGTGTTTGATTTAGTTCAAACGCTCTAAACCAAAACGAGTGTAAGTGCATTTCGGCAAAAGGGCAGTCCCTTTGAGGACTTAAATTACCCTTTTGCCTAAGTACTAAGCTCTTCTTGGTGGACTAGCTCCACCACTGTGACAAAAGATTAGACAAACAAAATGTACTAATTAGACACTTAATCTTACCAATGCATTGTCCAAAATTTGCTCGCGGGAGCTTTCCATTGGCATCAGCAAGTTGATCAAATCTTTTCGAGACGGCTTCCCATGCCTTGTCGGAGGTCCCTGTGGCTTTGCTGATGAAGCGCAATCCGTGGAGGGCATAGGTAGCACTACTCTTCGTTCTTGAGAACTTGACATTGCTCTTGTTCTTGTTGGTACTTGCCATTGGTGGGGGGTTGTTGCCATTGGTAGGATCATTACTACTTAAGGGCCCAGAGTTGGGGATCAAAGAATAATCTGCGGGGCTTTGTCCATTAGCTCGATTGTTGAAGGAGAGTTTGTGCTTCAATTCATGTGAGAATTGTTTGACACGAGTAGTGAAGGACGGCTTTCTGTCAAGGGGGGGTTGGGGGACGGTGAGCTCAGGCGGCTCGACGTCGATGGAGACGGACGAGGTCCTCGAGGAGCTCAAGTTGGAGGACATGTTAGTACTTGAGTGACTAGATGATAAGAAATCATGGTAATTCACTTTGGGCTTGGGTGACAAGTTGATCACTTCATTGTCTAGTTGCCAATGCACAGAAGAGCCTGAAAATGTGGCCTTCTTTGCGAGCTCCACCGCATTCCTTGATTCCATTCGGCAGCCACGGCAGTGAGATCGACAATGATTGGCTCGAAGAAATGCTGATTGATGAGCTGGTTATAATCAAGTGAAAATTAGATGAGGCTGTAGACTATGAGCAAAAAAGAGGCTCTTCAATGCCAAAGCTTGTGCTGTCTACCATTCAGTGGGTGCCTTTTGACAGAGCCACATGAAAGGAAGATCATAATATGATTGAACGTGTCTGAGAGAGAGAGAGAGAGAGAGAGAGAGAGAGAGAGAGAGACCGTAGCAATGTACGCTTAAGCAAAGAGTCAGGCAATGCAGAATGCTGCGTGCATGCGTGGGTGTGTGTGTGTGTGTGTTTTTTTTTGGGCACTTAGCAGCTAATCAAATGACCCAGCTAGGAATAATGAGCGGGAGCTCATTACGTCTAGCGGCGATGAACAGCTGCGGAAACATTGTATCTGCGATGTGGGCGAATCTGAATGTGTGTGCGCGCGCGCGCGCGTGTGTGTGTGTGTGTGTGAGAGAGAGAGAGAGAGAGAGAGAGAGAGAACGTGGGCGATTAGGTTGGTGCGGAGTGGCGGGACGTGCCGGGGAGAGGCTGTCTCTAATTTTGACTTCTCTCTCATAAGCTGTCAATCAATGGCTCGTCCTCCGGACTCGCGTTACAAACTCTCATGACACAGCCTAACAGGGCCTCCACATTTTCTCACAATCACAAACATGCTCACCCTCCAAAAACTACTACTTGTACACTCCAAGCGCTAGAAGGTAAGCTAATATATACTTCACAGAATTGGGTATGCATAAGAAGCACTCTTGTACGGTTGGTTGGTTATACTTCTGTCGCGGGGTGGCTAGCCGATGTACTAAGGTTTGCTAGAAGAGGTCATGGCTCGACACGAGCATGACTTGTAATTGTAATTCTTTTGGGTTGCTAATATAATCCACTCACGTTTGTGAGTTTTGAAAAGAAAAAAAAGCACTCTTGTCCACTCTTGGGTATTTTAATTGACTTGCATATGGCTTCAAATAGCATTGTATCTTCCATAGAATGCAAGATATTTTGTACTTGTACTTCTTGATTTGTGGTACCTCTGTGTAGTAGATGCCCTAACTTTCGAGACACAGAAGGCTCTCTCCCATAGGATAAAGTGGATATTCAAGGGAAACAACTAACCTTCTTTAGAGTGCACTTTAGTGCTCTTAGAGTACATATAAATCTAAAATATAAATCTAAAACATATGCAATTGCATGGTGAGATTTTCATGCAAAAAGGTTACTTTAGTGTTAATATTAGAGTATGTGAATTTTATACATATTATGAGCTTGCGTGATCCGTCTATGGTGGGTCTCGCTTGCTCTTATTAATAGGTTGCTATTAGCACGATCATTTGCAAGGGTACGGTGGGATTATCCCCATGTTACCACCACATTGCAGTGAGATTGATAATCCCACCGTGTCCTTGCAAATGACTGTGTTAATGGTCACGTATCGAGCCATAGAGCAAGCGAACCCGTCGTAGGCAAGTCACACAAACTCGTCTTAAATATGTTTATCCATGTCAACTTTTATATAACTAATCATGCCTTCAAGATGCAAGATTAGATGATTGCATCCTAATATCCAAAGTATTCTTTGTTTGGTACGATGCTATATTTTTCCCTCACATTACCAAAGTGTGTTTGCCCCTCGTCCAAAGTAATTGAGTTATCACATGGCCAGAGCACATGAAACAATAGTGAGTACTCTGTCAAGGGCAATGCTTTTTTGGACAATTCTAGATAGACATATCCATCTCTAAGTGCATTCCAAGATAGAAACTTTGATGTTGACATATAACACATGTGGTTTTTGCAAGAGCCATCAACTAACCATCTCATTATGAGGGTGTTTTCTTCCTACCTGAATCAACATGCCTTTTAGATGCAAGGATAAGTGCTTACATTGGACAAAAGACCTCACTTTGCCTCCTTTGAGACAATATAGAGCCTTCTTGTACTTTTTTCAATGGCATATATAGCAATAGAGAACAATATAGAGCCTTCTTGTACTTTTTTCAATGGCATATATAGCAATAGAGAACACTGAAACCATCAAGAACTTATCAAGCTTTATTTAATGCACCATACTTGGTGTACATGTGGATCAAAGATATATCACGTCGACAATGTGATTTTGCAAGAGGTTTTGATGATGATCTCATCATGAGTTATTTTGTTTATGTCAAGATATTTCATTATGATGAGCATTACAACACACATAGGCAAACATGTAAGATGTGAAATATGCCTCACCTAAAGGATTCATCTTTACAACCTCTACAAATGAAGCTAGAGGGAATGTTGATGGAGGAAGATTAAATGCAATATTCGTCTAAATTGGGACTTCTCCATGGCCTAGCAAGTCAAGGAATGCAATATTTCAATTATGCCTTGAAGATAGGCTTGAGAGGGCAATGGATGAGCAAATTCAACAAACATAAAGCTTAACAAGAATGCCATGGAGATTGAGTTCTTGCGATCAAAGTTGCCATATAATCTTTCACATATCGTGATGCATGGATAATCTTGCAAAGTCGTTGAGAATGAATCCATATAAGGGAAGCTAGAAGCCACATTGATGACATAGGCAAGGTTTTGATACACGCAGACACATACATGACTAACTTCTATTTGATCAAACTACAATATTCCAAACTACATGTACAAAAAATGAGAAGTTTTGAAAAGGGCAAAAGATTCAAGTCACCCGTACATGTATCCATAGCTCATAATACAAAGAACCAAGAAGTACCAACATGATTCTTACAATACCATCAATGCAAGAACCTATCTTCTTGATTTTAGCAACTATGAATAGTATAGTAAAAAAACGTAGTTAAAATTGAGATTTTTATCAATATCAATGTTTTATATTTATGTGTTTTAAATTAAAATACATGGGTAAGCTTAAAATAAGTTGAAAAATTAGTGGAGATCCAAAAATAGGGTTTTTATGAGTCGCGACCTAAGAAGTTACGTTTTCAACCAAAGAAAAACGTTTTTCGCAATTCTGTCCACATTGCCTTGTAGAACAAACATGTTCCCGTCGTTTTGAGTACCTGAAAGTCTATATTCTGAGTTTGTATGACAAAATTATGACAGAAACAAATTGTCAGCAGCAGTAGGGCAGCCTACAAACATCAACAGGTTAACTTACAAACAAATATACACAGGTAATATCTCTTTTGTTTCATCCAATCAAGAAGTAATTGCACTCTTTTATGATGGTACAAAATGATGTTTTGAGTTTGATTATCATGTTGATATGGTTGCACGAGTATGTTCTTTTTGGCTATTTTGTAGAGACGATGCAGAAACCAATGTGTAAAACAGGATCTATGCAAGGTGTCATAATATTGGGATTGTGATCGTGTTGCAAGTCCGATTATGATGTTTGTTGCCATCAAGAGATTGAGATTGAGAGTGAGAGTGTGATTGAGATTGAGATGGTGCACAAGATTGAGATTGTGATTGAGAGTGAGATTGAAATAGCTAGGGGGTGGTCGGGAGGTTATGAAACGAGCTATGCTCCTCTTGTAATGATTAACTTACATCCATATTTCATCTAATTTATTTTGCGTACTCTGTATTTTTCATTATCAATGTATTTCACTCTCCATTGTGTCGCGTCACACTGCAATTGGCCCTATTGTGGAGGACTCGCCTCATATGAGGAGCACTCAGAGTGACTTGCATATGTAAGACACTTCCAAGTCCTTCTATGGGGTCCAGACATTGTCTATGTTTGTAAATTGGAAGCTGACTTCCACAAACCTCTGGTCCATCTGCTTCCATAGTCAATAGTAAAGGAATTATAAGGTCACTATTGCTCCATTAAGACTTGTTTGGGGTCTTCTTGGACCCCTTTATTTGGAATTTTAGTGATGGTTAAAGTGCTAATAGAAATTTAACCAAGCTAATGGGCTAGGCCTGAAAAATGCATAATTCTTTTTATACAAAAAAGAATCTAGGCCAAAAGGAGACCTTATCATTAGAGCCACTCACCTAGGGATTCATTGTAGTCCTCTATCCTTAAGCACATTATTCATGAGAAGGATGTCATCAACATGATATCTAATCATGGAAATGTCATGCTACACCAAAGTGTTCAAATATTCTTGTCAAAGGACCTCCAAGACATTATCATGCCTATTGATATGCTTATGCTTTGTGACTTAGCAAGTTTCAGTGATAAAGGATACACAAGGGGATACATGGTATTGTATACTTGCATCACAGGAAATCTACATAGCAAGGGAAAGACACTATCCATACTTCCAACACTATACAGTATGGTTATGGCAAGAAAATTGGCAAACACTAATGTTGCCACATTGCTAGGTGGCTACAAGTGGGCTGATGATGGCATGTCAATGTCTTCATCAAAAAAAAATAATCTACAATAGATTTAACAATGTCTACATTGAGGTAGAAGAACTACAACGAGCTATGAATCAATATTATAATCTCATGTTAGAGGAGACCAATGGAAAGGCTATTTTTGTGCTCAAACTAGACGAATGTCAATTTGTGAAAGGCCAAAGATTGGAGCGTACAAGTCTCACTCTCATGAGCAAGGCGTTGATGGAAAGGGCTTACAGTCTGCAGATGAGGCCCATGATGTTGAAAAAAATATGCTCAAAAAGTGTGATAAGCAAGATTATTATGGAGTGTAATCAAAGAAGAATATTTGGTGGCAAGTAGCATGGGCACTCCCACATGAGGACCATGATACTATGAGGTGGTATTTCATCCGTACAGGTGTTAATATTGTGGTGTAGCAACAATCCAATGGGAAACTCTTGCATGTCCCTAGCATTGCCAAGTTTCAAGTACAGTGGCACCTTGGTGGTGATTTGAAGACCCTAAAGTGCATGTTGGGTACTAAAATGGTGCCAACATTTTGTTTCCTTGCATATATTTTTGCCATCCCAAGATGCCTAAGGATGCTCTGGGAAAGGGAAAACGAGGGGCCAAACCAAAAGGACGTAAGCAACAAGGCAACAATGGTGCAAATGAGCTACAAAATGGAAAATGATCACATATGTGGTTTAATGGCATCATGAGTTGCAACGAAAGCAAGAAACCATGTCGTGATGAGGATGATACTCACTAGAATTATATTCTTTCAATTCCACTTGTTTGAGTACATGTATGTTCATTAAACGCTAGGCTCAAAATTTTGGACAAGTTATTGGTGCTCCACATAAATTATGCATGGAACATGGAGACTCAAGAACGGTAGGAAGAATGCATTCAAGCACTTGAATTGGTTTTATCCTCTCTGGGGATTCATTCTGGTGTAGTTGCCCTCTCAAAGGATCAAAAGAACCCAAACACTACACAAGATAGTCCTAATAAGGTTTGCATGGGTGGTGCAAAAGCCAGACACTTACTCTCAAACCATAGTGAAGCACAAAGTCATATCGACTTTCAAATTTGGAAACAAGTGTACGGCATAACAACCTACAGAGGGAATGAGGATACACTAGGGCTCAAGCATTTCTAGCAGCAGAGGAGAAATGGATCCTCCAGCAAGCTATGAAGGGGTTTCAAAATCTCATGGCTAGAAAATACCCCATAGTTAGGATCAAAGAATTTCTACCATTGTCATTATCCAAAGGCATGCAAGAAATGGCAAGAGGAAACTCCATGTGATGCAAGGATACTCCCCGTTCAAAGAAAAATCAACAAAATCTTTGACAGAGTGTGTGCAAAGGTAACACAAAAGGACAAGGAGCGGCTACTCTTACTACAGAAAAGAAGAAACTGGCGGAAAATTGAGCAAAGAAAAACGAAGAAGCTAGAAGACTAGCGAAAGAAAGGGAAGAGGCCAAAAAGCATGTTGCTCCAAGTGGCAAGAAAATAGAAGAAGGTACTGGACATGGTTGGTCAAAGGGGAAGATAGTTCCTAAGTGTAAAGACCCCCCCAACATGCAGATGAAAAAGGGAAAACATTTGAAGAGCAGCAAAAAAATTGCCGCCACAATACTCCTGCATGGACATGTAGAGAGCAGCCTCCACCACCCCCACCAATCCAAAAGAAGCGTAGGTGGAGGCCTAGCACTTGTGCTCTTTGTGAGATATGAAAAAATTAAAGAGCACAGAGCCAATAACTCCCAAGGCACCATTTACAAGGCTAGTAAAAGAAATTATGCTTCAATACTCTAGCAACATCAAAAGACTGCAATCAGTTGCCTTAGGAGCACTATAGCTCTCTTTTTCAAGATTCATTGTTGGCCATGGCACATGCCAATAGCATTACCATAAAACTCAAAATACGGTGTTAGCAATGTGTCTATGTGGTGATGATTGCCTCCATCCCCACTAGTTAGGAAAGCCTTTGTAATAGTTGTTGACTTGAAAGTCTCACATAAGATAATACTTTTTACAAATCAATGAGAAAAGCGCGTCTTTTGGTTTGATTATGTTGATTTGATTTTTTAAGAATTTTCAATGGTGTTGGTGCAATGAAGATAATATTTTTATCATTCTATACATGCGGTGTAATCTTGTAATAATCATAATGATAGAGATAATGCGTCCAAATCAAATCCAAGGTCAAAAGGCCAAGGATCAAAATATGTTGCTAACACCAAGCAAGAATTAATAGGCCGCCAAAAAGTGCCCCTAAGGGTAGGTGGGGGCCTAAGAGAGCCCATTGGGCGATACCCGGGGTGTAAGCCAGTCAGAAGCCTAGGTCAAACAGGCCAAAGTTGCCCTGTGGAGCACAAGCCTGTCGGAGCCGGCTTACACCCCAAGTATCGCCCAATGGGATCCTCGGGCCCCCATTTGTCCCTAGCGGCACTTTTTGGCGGCATTGATGTGCAGCGATTGAAACTAGGCTGCTAAAACTTGCCCCTAGGGCAAGGTGGGGGCTCGGGAAAGCCCATTGGGTGATATTGGGGGTTCAAGCCAGTGAAAAGGCCGCTCCGAGGGTCTTGTGCTCATGGCTGTTTGACCTGATCAAATAGCCAAAAGTCACCCCGTGGACCACAATCCCCCCAGAGCGGCCTTCTGGCCAACTTGCACCCCCGGTATCGCCCAATGGGCTTCCGTAGGCCTGCACCTTGTCCTACGGGCACCTTTTAGTGGCCCAATTTTGATTGATGGCAGGCGCACTGTAGTCCCTCGGTCAATTGATGCTTCCCCCATCCTATCGCAACACAATTGATGTTTCAGTGCAGTCAATGACCTTACCTTGCACTTGACTTTGCCACAAGTCTTGCTTCTCATGACCCCGATATGTCACCTTGCAATGCACTCCTATGCACATTTACGCTCCCTCATCCCTTCCAAGAATACAAGCAAAAGTGCATACTTACACACCCCTTTGCGATGTTAACTTAAGACATATATACCACGCGACTAACATAAAAAACTCAATTGGTATACATTTATAACTCAATTACTACATGATTAAAAAAATTTAGCCATGGTAAAGACCAAATAAGAACAACAATCAAACTTACAACAAGCAATTGAACAAAGCATCATTATGTAATAAGTGATTACATGGTTTGTAGAAAAGGCTAAGTTAGTCTCTTCATGAGCTCATTAAATGACTCAATATTTAGTTAGGCCACAATATCCTAGTAAAGATCCAACGCTCTTGTTGCCAAAGCTAAAGAGTGCGGCTTCCCTATTTACAAGTATACATTTCTGTGCATTTTGGACTAAGTTCCATGCACTTAAAAATTTCAACGTGTGCATCTTTTGAGTAGTCATTGTCGATGACCCGGACCTTGTCAGCATTCAAGCTTGGGAGGTAGTGCCACAATGAACTATCTTTCCCTTTAGATTCTGTGTGTGAGCTACCTTTCCATTGTGCAAAAAAGTCCATTTCTTTTGCGGTCTACAAAACGATCAATTGTGATGAGGTGAAAACACAAAAATTTTGAGTCACCAGTGTGAAGGGAATGTTGGCACATTACCTCGGTTACATCGACGAGGGCTTGGTAAGCAGCATCCATTCTTACTGGCGGAGTGCAAGGGACAATTGCACATGCTTGGGGATGGATAAAGCAAGTTAGCAGTGGAAGAGATGAGAGAAGCTCAAACACAAGAAAGTGACTTTTAAATAGGCGTTACAAGTCACTTATAAAGGAGACAATTAAAAAAGGGAAACATTTTTAAAAACTTAAAAATTTAGAGGTAATTAAAATTTAACCGTTCTCTTCTGTGGATAACTCGGGGCTTTGCTCCATAGTGTTGCAATCCAAACACCACAGTTTTAAGCACCACAACTGACTAAGTGTTTTCAAGGTCCTGTAGCCATTCCTTGTCCTTGGGACTACATACTCTGCATCAAAAAAGAAGATGGACTGTTCTGCAAGCTCCAATGCAGTGCATCCAGAATATAACAATGAACCAAACTCAAAGTGGTGACCCTCAAAAGTTCTAGAAAGTGCCTCCAAAGGCTCCCATTCCATAAATGTTGTGACAAAAAAATATATACACAATCCAAACACTATTCTCACAAAGTTTCATCATTAGAGACTTCATGCAAAAGCATAGCGTTTGCTGCAAATAACACCAAAAATACTTACAATTAGCAAGAAAGCACTTGCGATCCGCATCCTTGATCTGTAGTTGAGAAGCTTTGTAGACGTGTCGTACCTTCACTTGCTTGCTTCCATAGGTGTCTGCTTCATCTTCAATATACGACCCTTCCAATGATGGAACTTCAGTCCACTCAATCAACGAGAGGCTTTGTGGGCTCCCTTGTGCTTGGCCGCATTGTCACCCACATGCCTGTCACAAAGCTTGTGGTTACCCAATGGCCATTTTCATCTTCCCCATTGCTGTAGTAGAATGGGTTTACCTTTGAACGAGGTCTACAACTCATGGTATCCAAGCTTCTTGCACTGTGCGAGCTGAAGCTCTCTTAGCCCTAAAGCTTTGCAAGTATAAGGTTCCTAAACCCTAAATCTTTTTAAGGTGAGGTCCCTAAGCCTAAAGCTTTACAAATTGAAGGTCCCTAAACCCTAATCTTGGGTAGCTGAAGCCACTAAGCTCTACAAGATGTATGCGAGTCCCCAAAATGAGAGTGGAGGATGGGTGCAAGCATGAGAGGAAGGCCTCTAGGAAAGGGAAAATGGATTTTATTACAAGCTCTCCACAGGCGAAAGGATCCAAAACTCAAAACTATGCTTGGGAGAGAAGGGGAAGGTATATTGGAGAGAGAGGAGGCCAGAAAGATACTCCTCCAATAGGGGAGAGAGAGAGAGAGAGAGAGAGAGAGAGAGTGAGTGAGTGAAATTCGAGATTTTTGGTTCTAGAAAGAGGAGAGATTAGATTTGGTATGTAGAGAGAGAAGGAGTGAGTGGAGGGAGGAAAAAGTAGACTTGAATGCCAAATTAATGATGGGGGGCGTTTTTGGGCCTAATCCACTTTTTGAGGGTGGCCCATTTAATCCATCCATCACAATTTAGAATAAAAAATAGGTGATCCAAATCTTTTATTTTTGAAGATTTTGCAATTTTCCTATCCATTTACAAAAAACAAAATCTTAGGCTCCAAGTTTGACCCCTAGAAATTAGGGGCTGACAAACCCAACATTTATGTCCACATGGCTTCCTCCTATTGCTCCACCACTTAATCACTGTCATTAGGCTTGGGGCAGATTAAAGGGCCCAAGAAGACCCCAACAAATACTAATTCTCTCTCTCTCTCTGTGTGTGTGTGTGTGTGTGTGTGTGTGTGTGTGTGTGTGTGTGTGTGTGTGTGTGTGTGTGTGTGTGTGTGTGTGTGTGTGAATGAATCTAGAGAGACTTAGAGTCGAGGATCCTTCAAGAAAGCAGATGGTGAGAAGTTGTTGAAGAGAAGGCAAGGAGAAAGTGGAGAATGATGTGAGCGTGGATTAGGTAATTGCGGTGGTGGATGCTTGAGTCGAGAAATTTCACATTATGCATTGTTGTCAGGCTTGGAAATGTGATTGTTTGCCTATCAATTCTTGAGCCAAGTTCAGACCCTAGTTGGCTTTTGAGCACGTACTCTTAGTACTTTTTGTATTCCATGCTCTTTGTTGAAGCCCAAGAGGTGGCTAAGTCGCTCCAGTTGTTGATGCTTCAACCACTGTAGTCTCTGGACTTTGTTGTCCGCCCCTTAGGCTCTACCTATGGCACCACACCGTTCATTAGTTGTGGCACCGTACATTTCAGGTGCGACCTCAGGCTCAGTCCTCAAAGGATCGAAAGTGTGATTGTCTGACCAAACAAGCCATAAGGGCGCTAGTGCAGCTAGTTCAATCAACTCATGTTGAAGTAAGGTTTCCCGGCTCTATGCAACCTGTAATAAGCGGCCTCCCAGCTCCAATAAGACACACATGCGCGCACGCGTGCAACTCTCTCTCTTAATCTTCCACTTATCATCGTGCAAATCATGGTTGCATGGCGAGATGCATATAGGCACGTGACGGGCAGAGTTCGTGGGCTTCAGACTCACACTATGTCTACGAGGGAAGGATAAGCTCTCAAGCCCATCTCTATCGCCATAGCTTCTGTAGAGAAATAATCTCTAGTCTATGGAGGAAGGACGAGTGGTTATGGTTTGTGTGTTTATCTTTGTTTGTTTGTGTTTGTGTGTGTGTGTGTGTGTGTGTGTGTGTGTGTGTGTGTGTGTGTGTGTGTGTGTGTGTGTGTGTGTGAGAGAGAGAGAGAGAGAGAGAGATAGAGAGAGAGAGAGAGAGAGAGAGAGTCCAAGCCTTAATAATCTACACCTTTGTATTACATGGCCTTGAGGCCATGAAGGCTATGCCTACGGGGGAAGGATAAGCTCTCAAGCTCGCCTCTCTTGCCATAGCTTTTGCATAGAAATAAGCTTTGTTCTCTAGAGGAGAGTCAACTGGTTGCTCCACAATCACTAATATAATCCCACAGCACCACACACAGTGATGCTTTCTTTCTTTCCAAAGTTTATAAAAAACCAAAAAATCAAGGCTAAGTGAGGGATGAAAACAACCCCTCACATAATTAAATAGGTAGCATGTTTGCTTTTGGAGCTACTTCGTCAATCATGTGTTTGGAATCAACAACACCAAGATCCCCAAGCAGTCCTCAACTTCAAGAGCCAAGTCTCCATTCATTTTACGGTGTTGTATATTAGGCATAGCCTGGCATAGTGGATTGAGTAAAGGAGAGAGAAAGAGAGATCAGGAGGCAGAGAATGTTGCACCAGTATAGGCAGACGTGAATAAAGATGACTCAATGAGTGTGGAAAAAGCTAGATCATTGGGAGAGGGAGTATTATTGAAGTTCATTCATAGGCCACGACCACCGCCATAAAGCACAAGGTGAATTTCCCAAAAATTTAAAGGATGAGGTGGGATAAAATATTACAGAGTGACACATCACACTCGCGGGGGGGGGGGTTTCCCAATAAGCTATGCTAGGGTAATTATGCTCAGAGTAAGTTTTTATTAGGGGGTGTTCATATACCATTATAGAGTAACGCCTTACAACAAGCATGTTATAGGGTACATTTCCACCCGATGCATACTAACCAAAGAGTTTTAAGCCAAAAAGGGTTCGGCCCACATGCAAGGTCCAAATTTTAAGCTTTAAGTAGAAGTTCCATCACTGGACAGGTCCAAGATATGATTAAATTATTGTGATTTAGGAGTTTGAGCTAGGAGTTTCAAGGTAAAGGATAGGCCACCACTAAGCCACACTCTCATACCCAAGGATCATGAGAATAGTTTGCCAAAAGAAATGTGTATATGTGTACTCCGAACAATGTAACCATCAGGCCCAATATGCATATTTATCTAAGCCATCCAATTATGCCAAGATAGTATAGAAGAGGTAAGACATGAGGGAGATTAAAAAAACGTATACTTATCAGTTTCATTACACTTCAACCCAATTTCCCCAAGATAATCATTAGATAATCAAAAGGTAGCCTACCATAAGACAAAATAATCATTAGCTATCTCAGTAGCTTAGGTGTAAGTTTGTGTAGCTAGATGAAGCAATCATAGAAAGATCAAGTGAAGAAGTGACCATCAAAATCCTACCCTTAAGACCAAATCATGGGTGAGAAGTGTGTGAATGCAGGATGAATCAGCCCACGTAAAGTCAAGTGACCAAGTGTGTGTGTGTGTGTCTCAACAAACCTATCAGTTGCTATCCATGTCCTACTTAAAACCTTTTTAAACTTATACCTACCATCCATGAAGACTTTGATTCACCAAGTATTCATTCTCAGAATAATGGAATGATATTGTCACAGTGAGACCAACAGGCCATCATTCCATTTTATTAGGTAAATTTTTTGTTCAAAAAGTTTTTAAAAAGTTCCGTTTAGTCTTGTGATTAGAAGGCCATTACCCCTTCCAATCCAAGTGATATCTTTATAATAGGTTATAAAAGTAGCTAGTTAACCCTATTTTTTCAGGAAATTATACATAATTATAATTAGATTAAATTCTAATCAAAAGGCCATCATCCCTTCTGATCTAAGTGTCTTACCCTTTTTTCCCATGAAGCCATTTTTGTCAATCGTTTACAAGCTTTAAGATGTTATTGTTCTGTAATGAAAATTAAAAATGATTTGATCACATCTTAGTCACAACCATCTATGGGGCAGTATTTTGGAGCAAACTTTTTAGCTAAAACTACTTACATTCTAAAGTGGTTTTTGTAATCAACAAGTAGACCTAGAATTTTACATGTGCTATAAGCAAGATCCTCATCTAGCTACTATCCAACCCATTCGTGAGGTCCACTCATAGTGTTCAAAAACAAATGCAACCACTACCCAATAATGTAGGTGACAGTTTATGCCAAGCAGAATTTTCATCTCAAGCCCATACACTTTTCCTTTAGATTCAATAAAACCATATGCTGACACCCAGTAGGCATTGCTTCCAATATACCTTATATTCAAAACTAATTTAAAAACCAAGTCACTAATATGAAAAAGTTGTCAGTAGCCAAGTATCACAACTTAACAGAAATCATAAGAGAGTAGGTGATCCAAGAAGACCCACTTTATACCTATCGTAGGGTATAGTATTTCAACGCTTCAAGTTGGAAGGCTTAATAGCACTATATCAGCAAGGCATTGTGAGCCAGCGAAAGTCCAAGCATTGCCAGGTCATATAACCCTATTAGTTTCAAAGTAAAGGACCATAATTCCTATAAAAATAGGTCGTGAAAGCATCAGGAGCTAGCAATGTTCTCATAGGAGAAGAAAACCTTGGTAATTAGACCAAAGGAAGCCCAGGCATAGGTTAAGTTTAGACTAAAGTAAGCTAAAGTATCAAGCCATCCTCGTTGTTCCAGTTGAGAGTGAGTAACATGATATAGTTAGGTGAAAATGTGAGAAGCAGCTCATTCAAGGTTCAAACATTCACCAACTTTTAGATTTCGAAAGTATTTGAATCATGATACCCGATACACAAAACAATGCCAGAAATTATCATCAAAACCATAAATGCTACAGCCAATAATTAGAGCTCCTTAGGGGATTATGACTACATAGTAAAAGATAAACAGCCTTAACTCCTACAGATTTTTAGATATCAAAGAGAAACGCAAAAATAGTTTCAACAAACCCTCCAGCAATTGGATAGAAGTCGGCTAAAAAATTTCCACCCAACCACTAGCTTGACAACACAATCAATCAGTCAAAGCATTAAGCTTCACATGGCATGGATTTATATTTTTGTATCCAGAAAGAGAAAAAGAAATTCAAATTTAAGCTACCTTTAACCAGTCAAGGTAGAACTGGCTTAAATATATATAAAAACCACTACAAGATGTTCGACACAATCCTTTGAAACCATTAGAGTCTCACCCAAATCCTATTGTAGGTCAGCAAGCAAAACCAGCGACCCTATCCATAAAAAGTAATACCATGATTCATGGCAAAGTGGGGGGGGCACCTAGCCAGTAGATCCACACCGGAGTGCATCTCAAGAAAAAACCAGAGCCAAAAGCATAGCAAAATCAGGTTTGGCACAGCCATTAAGTACACCATAGGCAACCATATACTATGAATTTTAACCTTTTGTTAAACCATGCATATTTATTCCAACGGTAAAAAGAGTTGTAATATAGCAAAAAATCCTTGAATCTTATTGCAGCAAAAGCGACAATGTTAACAGAGAGGATTATACTCCATTCAGAGTTTTAAGGCTTTGTATCCATTAGAGTATAGTATGGATGTCATTTCAAATTGATCGTAGTTATTTGCATGCTTATAGCACTCTCAATGGATAGTCTTCAAATGAATCATTCAACCAAGAGTAATCCGTTTACAAGCAAAAATGATCGTGAAATCATAAGAATTGATAGAAATTAAACAAGGGCAAATAATTTTGGATTTACCTACAACCTGAAACCAGCAGAGTCAAAGACTACAGTAGCTATGAGCAGGAAATCAATCTATAGACAATCAAAGACCACCTAACACATGTCAACCTAACAAGGAATTATCGACACTACAACACTACATGAAGATATCGACGCGTATATATCGACCACCATGCTTTTCCACGTGTAAATCGGCGCAATTAGCATGCGTCGCTATACGCGTCGATATACGCATCGCAGTGTGCGTCGATATACGCGTGAAAAGGTTTTATTTGCCACGCGTATATCGACGCATATTGCCACGCATATAGCGATGCAAAAAAATTTGGGGGAAAAAAGCGAAACCCGCGCGCAGGGGCCATTTTCGCCTGCTCAGATCTTGGCCGAAACCTGCTGCGCAGGTATTATGTCCATCTCCGCCCCCCCAACCCCTCACTCTCTCTCTCTCTCTCTCTCTCTCTCTCTCTCCTACACACACACACACACGATGTAGAGAGAGAGAGCGGTGTGTGTGTGTGTGTAGGAAAGAGAGAGAGAGCGGTGTGTGTGTGTGTGTGTGTGTGTGTGTGTAGGAAAGAGAGAGAGAGAGGTGTGTGTGTGTGTGTGTGTAGGAAAGAGAGAGAGAGAGAGAGAGAGAGAGAGAGAGAGAGAGAGAGAGAGAGAGAGAAATGTGTGTGTGTGTGTGTGTGTGTAGGAGGGAGAGAGAGAGAGAGAGAGAGAGAGAGAGAGAGAGAGAGAGAGAGAGAGAGAGAGAAATGTGTGTGTGTGTGTGTGTAGGTAATCAGAGAGAGAGAGAGAGAGAGAGAGAGAGAGAGAGAGAGAGAGAGAGAGAGAGAGAGAGAGAGAGAGAGAGAGAGAGAGAGAGAGAGAATTAATGTATGCTTAGGAAATTAAAATTAAAGAAAAAAAATTAAAGAGAGAAATGAAATGAAATGTTATAATAACTTCTTTGAAAGGCCAAAGTGACCTATGAGACATGAGACAAGAAAGTTACAATTTGATGGATCTGATACAAAGTCAGAGTAAGAAGATGACAAAATAAAATATTATGGAATCCTAAACTGCTGGGTGTGGACTAAACGGTTAAACCAGCTAGCTGGGATAGGTAGATCATAGGAGATCCAGCATCTGTCCTCGCTGGCGGATCTCATCAATCTCCTCCATGGTCAGTAGTCTGACCGGGCGTTGTGCATGTCGAGCCTAAGTGACCTAGCTAGATCCTCTGATGCAGCCTCTGTCGATGTTGTGCAGTCCTCCGCAATCGTGGGCGTCTAGATCTCCCTAGCTCAGTCGCTCGTTCAATCAGTAGAGAGATAGGGAAGTAGAGAGAGAGAGAGAGAGAGAGAGAGAGAGAGAGAGAGAGAGAGAGAGAGAGAGAGAGATAGAGAAAGAGAGTTATATATATATATATATATATATATATATATATATATATATATATATATATATATATATATATATATATATATAGAGAGAGAGAGAGAGAGAGAGAGAGAGAGAGAGAGAGACATAGGGAAGTGGAGAGCGAGACAGAGAGAGAGATAGGAAAATAGGGAAATAGAGAGAGAAAGAGAGATAGCTAGCGAGAGTGAGAGAGAGAGAGAGAGAGAGAGAGAGAGAGAGAGAGAGAGAGAGAAGAGAGATAGCGAGAGCGAGATCGAGAGAGAAAGAACGAGAGATAGGGTACGTAGACAGAGAAGAAACTATGGAACTAAAAGAGGCAAAGGGGTTTTGCCTGCTACATGCATTGCCATGTACGCCTGGGAGTGCACGTATATGTCTACCCATATAGGATTTGACCAATAAAGACGAGATTTGGACCCGGTGGTCCTGATCTCCGTACACCTCTGGACCGAGGTGTACGGAGCTTGGGCAAGACTAGAGAATGTGAGGTAGTTTACATTGTGAGGAGTATATATATATATATATATATATATATATTAAAACAACATTCATAATCATTGTAGATGGCAACGTCATCAACTAACATGGAGGAAAAGATTGCATGCTTGTGCACTCTCTGCAAGTATCAAATCCGGCGCAAGCGTAGGATATGTAATGAGCATGTGCACAAGTACGGAGAGTTTGCTAGAGAAACCGTACAAAATCTGCGATATGACTCCTACGGAACGGGCATTGATTTCTACGACATAGCACCTACATATGAGAGAGAGAGAGAGAGAGAGAGAGAGAGAGAGAGAGAGAGAGAGAGAGAGAGAGAGAGAGAGAGAGAGAGAGAGAGAGAGAGAGAGAGAGAGAGAAAAGATTATGCGTGAAGGTCTGACCAATATAGAGCCACGGATGGAAGCACAAAAGGTCTTACAGACTGAAGACGACGGCATGGAGGAGATGCTGGATTCCTTCTTCCAGACAAGCGAGGAGAACGCGAATGAAGCAGCACCAAAAGCCGTGC
Organism: Adiantum capillus-veneris; assembly: GCF_014529385.1. Taxonomy (NCBI): domain Eukaryota; kingdom Viridiplantae; phylum Streptophyta; class Polypodiopsida; order Polypodiales; family Pteridaceae; genus Adiantum; species Adiantum capillus-veneris. The sequence goes on from NC_140960.1 coordinate 55,843,356, forward strand.
GCCTATCTCCTGAAGACATGTTGAGGAAGTTGGCACGTCAACCAATCTATGAAGGCGCCAAAATATATGTGCTTCGTACTTGTCTGGCGTTTTTGAATCTTTAGTCAGTGTACGGGTGGTCAGATGCAAACGTCACTGCTTTGTTTAGGTACATAATTTACAAAAGAGATTTTCCGATTGCAACGGTGATGTGCTCGGAGAGCTTTTTAATTTAACGTGGCTTAAACAGGTTATTGCGGGAGCAACTTCTCCCGGCTGGCAATGAAATGCCCCCCTCCAGGCCAAACGCAAAGCAACTTCTGACCTCATTTGGCTTGGACTACAACAAGATTCATGCATGTCCAAATGATTGCATTCTTTTTCGCAATGAATTCGCAGATTGTCTATCGTGTCCTAAGTGCGGAGCAATGCGCTACAAACAATTTCGTCGAGGCCTAGGCCTGTAAGTGTTTGTGTGAAGACGTTGATTTAAAATTAAGCTTAAAGTTAATTAAAAAAATGTGTTCTGACACTTTATTTTACTTTCTTTGTGCAGGACTTTAGTATGGTAGACCAAATTCCAGATCCCGCTTCCATGAGTGCAGATGCATTCATGGGCTTCGTTACACGAATGATGCCCGCTCAGATGGCAGAGGCTTCTCAATACTGGGTAGCCAGAGGCACGGGTACTATGCCTCCGGGCTTCACACCGGAGGGTCCGACACCTGGGGGGGGGGGGGGACGCCTGCTTCTCCCATCACGGCCGCTTCGACACCTAGGGGTGGGACAGAGGCTGGTACGTCCTCATCTCCGTAGCACAGGCGCACTCGCCGATCTCGACGATCGTCAGGTGGAGGTGGTGGTTGTTGTGGAGGAGGGTCCACAGATGCTTCGACCCCTCCTCGCTCACGACCCCCGTCCTACCCAGGCACACCTCTCGACACACCTCTTGGCACACCTCGGACACCTTGGGGGGCACACGATCCTAGTGCCTCCAAGCTCTATACTGTACAAGCAGATGGTTTTGTTGACATGGATAGAGTCGGGACTCAGATGCGACAGCGGATTCGCCAGCTCGCGGAGCTGCAGTTTTCAACCATCCTTCTGACGTCTTGGGGTGATCAGGATGGGGACAAAGTCGATTACATAGTGGAGACCATCCTGAGAGAGTACCAACCTGCTCCGGGTTCTTCCGTTGTTCCGAGGAGGTGGATCAAGGGTGTTGCACGGGACACCGTGAAACATCGACGAGATGCAGCTCGGAAGGTTTCAGGACCGTCTCGCCGAAGCCTTCGGGCATCCCACACGAGACGTGGCTGCAGATCAGGGAGGATGAGCAGACAGCGGACACGCAGTTCAGACAGCATCGTGAAGCCGCGCAGGTACGACAGATGACCAGGGGGACATCTCATCTTGGTAGCGGAGGCTTCGACACCTTTCGCTATGAGTTTGTGAGTTTCTAATCCAATCTTAACTATGGCGTTTTCTAAAACGCAATGAATTATGTATTCTTATTACTTTGATTTTTGTATAAACGCAGAATCTTGCGATGCATCGAACTCCGTCACGCTAGGAGGAGTCAGATGGATATCGCAGAGGTATCTATGAAGTACTGAATGATCTTGAAGCTTCAGGAGAGCCTGTAGACAGGGAGGCCTTACAGTCTCGCTGATCGCTTGAGGAGAGACGTTAATATGTGTGAGTTGATTTAATTAAGTAAGTATATGTGAAGTAATATCCATACTAATTTTGTGAGTTGTCCTATGTGCAGGTTGCGACGCCTAGTCATTAGTGGACCGGATTTCATATATATATGCTTTGTGAGACACAGACACGCTTCTGTGTCTCTTTTTTGTATAGATAGTTATTGTTCAGACAGTTATTGTTTCCCTTATGGTTATGATTATTGTCATTGTCATTGTATAGACATGGTTATTTCTCCTATTCTTGTATAGACATAGTTATGGTTCAGGTTTTGTTAATGGTTATGTTTAACTTTCTGGTTATGCTTATGGTTATTTTTAGTTTTGTTTATGGTTATGGTTATCTGCATTATGGTTATGATTTTAAGTTATGGTTATGGTTCGTTATGGTTATGCTTTTAAGTTATGGTTATGGTTCGTTATGGTTATGCTTTTCAGTTGGTACGGTACTTGTCTTTCATTGGCCTTAAATCTCATGTGAGATCCTACATGGATAGCATGTAGGAGGCGTATACATGATATGGTTTTTTTTGAAAAGTTTATGTAAAAACAAAGGGAACTCTACCGAAATTTTTGCGCATGGGAGCATGGTTGATTTTGGTGCTGCTCGCTTTCTTGGGCAGAGGGCAGGAAGTCTGGCTGTGGCTGTGTCCATCTTTTAACTGGGCACAGGCCAGGCTACCTACCTTCTGTCCAAGAAAAAAAAATTCTGTTATGGTCGTCGCTATCTGTGTCGCTATCTGCGTCGCAAATAGCGACAGGTTCACAGGGACGCAGATATCGACGCACATAGTGACGCAGTGCATCGATATCTACGTCGATGACACCTTTTTTTGTTGTAGTGCGACTGTGGGTCAATCCAAGCCTATATACAAAAAATCTCCAAAGCCAATGTCCTCGTTACCCAACAAACCGGGAGAACCTTGTGTGTAGGACGCGTGTGTTGTTGTTTTAAACTAATACTTATGCATAAAAGAACATAACAATTCAAAAGTCAGATTGGCTTTACACAAAGGACAAGGATTAGCACAAAAACAACTCAGTCTTTGATTCATTCTAATGATTTGTAAATAGGATAGTTAAAAACAATTGATACTAAAGTGACAGAGGCCAAGCATGTCGGTGATGGATAGCAACAAAGCCAAAAAGATCCTATGTAAAGATAGAATTCTCATGTGTATCCATATAAACAAGACAACAGATTTGTTAGCCTTGAATACGTATTACAGGTGTCAAGGAACCTATCAGTTGTTATCCATGTCCTACTTAAAACCTTTGAACACTTATAACTACCATCCATGAAGAATTTAATTCACCAAGTATTCATTCTCAACAAAATATAATGATACTGTCATAGTGAGACCTGGAGGCCATCATTCCATTTTATTAGGTAAAATGTGTGTTTCAAAGAATTTACAAAGTTTATTATAGGCTTGTGATTAGAAGGCCATTACCCCTTCCAATCCAAGTTATATCTTTATAATAGGTTATAAAAGTAGCTAGTTAACCCTATTCTTTAAAGAAATTATACATAATAATTAGATTAAATTCTAATGAGAGCATCCCTTCTTATCTGAGTGTCTTACCATTTTTTTATCCTATGAAGCTCTTTTTGTCAATTGTTTACAAGCTTTAAGATGTCCTTGTTCTGTAAATGAAAATAAAAAATGATGTGATCACATCTTAGTCACAACCATCTATGGGCCAGTATTTCGGAGCAAACTTTTTAGCTAAAACTACTTACAATCTAAAGTGGTTTTTTGTAATCAACAAGTAGACCTAGTATTTTACATGTGCTATAAGCAAGATCCTCAACCAGCTACTATCCAACCCATTAGTGAGGTCCACTCATAGTGTTCTAAAAGAAATGCAGCCACTACCCAGATGTAGGTGACAGTTTGTGCCAAGCCGACCTTTCATCTGAGGAATACATTTTCCCTTTGGATTCAATAAAACCATATGCTGACACCCAACAGGCTTTGCTTCCAATATGCTTTATCCAAAACTACTTTAAAAACCAAGTCACTAATATGAAAAAATTGTCAGTAGCCAGGTATCACAACTTAACAGAAACCATAAGAGAGTAGGTGATCCAAGAGGACCCACTTTATACCTACCGTAGGGTATAGTATTTGAACGGTTAAAGTTGGAAGGCTAAATAGCACTATATCAGCAAGGTATTGTGAGCCCACCGAAGTCCAAGCATTGCCAGGTCATATAACCCTATTAGTTTCAAAGTAAAGGACCAGAATTCCTATAAACAATAGATCAGCCTAACATGAGTCGAAACTCATAACTAAAATCCGTTTTATTATCTAGGAGAAGCAAACCCTGGTAATCAGACCAAAGCAAGCCCAGTCCTAGGTTAAGTTTAGATTAAAGTATCAAACCATTCTCGTTGTTCCAATTCAAAGTGAGTAACACCATGTAGTAAGGTGAAAAACTGAGAAGCGGCTCATTCAAGGCTCAAACATTTACCAACTCTGAGGTTTCCAAAGTGTTTGAAACATGTTGATACCTGATGCACAAAAAAAATGCCAAAAATTATCATCAAAACCATAAATGCCACAGCTAGTAATTAGAGCTCCTTAGGGGATTATGACTACATAGTAAAAAAAAAACTTTTGCAGATTATCAGATATCAAAGAGAAACACAAAAATAGTTTTAATGAACCCAATTGGATAGAAGTCATCTTTAAAAAATCCAACCCACCACTAGCTTGACAACACAATCAATCAGTCAAAGCATTAAGCTTCATGGCATGGATTTACATTTTTTTATCCAGAAATAGAAAAACAATGTCAGCTTTAAGCCAACATTAAACAGTCAAGGAAGAAATGGTCAAAATATACATAAAAACCACTTCAAGATGTCCGACAACATCCTGTGAAACCATCATCACAGTCTCACCGAGATTCTATTGTAGGTCAGCAAGAAAACCAGTGACCCTATCCATGAAAATTAATACTGTGATTCATGGCAAAGTGGGGGGAAAAAACCACCTAGCCAGTAGATTCACACTCTAGTACAGCTCAAGAAAAAACCAAAGCTGAAACCATAGCAAAATTTGGTTTAGCACAGCCATTAAGTACACCATAGGCAACCATATACTGTGAATTTTAACCTTTGTTAAACCCATTAGATTTATTCCTACGGTAAAAAGATTTCTAATATAGCAAAAACTCCATGAATGGAGCAATAAGTGACAATGCTAATAGAGAGGCTTATACTCCACTCGGAGTTTTAAGAATTTGTTAGTAGCCAGTAGAGTATAGTACGGATGTCATTGAAATAGTTTCAATGAACCCTTTAGCAATTGGATAGAAGTCCGCTAAAAACATTCCACCCTAGCACTAGCTTGACAACACAATCAATCAGTCAAAGCATTAAGATTCACATGGCATGGATTTACATTTTTTTATCGAGAAAGAGAAAAAAAAATCAGCTTAAAGCCACCATGAACCAGTCAAGGCAGAAATTCTTAAAAAATATATAAAAACCACTTCAAGATGTTCAAAACCATCCTGTGAAACCATCAGATTCTTTCCCAGATCCTATTGTAGGTCAGTAAGCAAAACCAGCGACCCTAACCATAAAAAGTAATGCCATGATTTATGGAAAAGTGGGGGGCAAAACCAGCTAGCCAGTAGATCCACACCAGAGTACAGCTCGAGAAAAAACCAGAGCCAAAAGCATAGAAAAATTTGGTTTGGCACAGCCATTAAGTACACCATAGGAAACCATATACTGTGAATTTTAACCTTTGTTAAACCCAGTAGATTTATTCCAATGATAATAAGAGTTGTAATGTAGCAAAAAATCCACGAATCTCAATGGAGCAATAAGTGACAATGCTAACATAGAGGATTATACTCCATTCAGAGCTTAAAGGCTTTGTAGCCACTAGAGTAAAGTATGGATGTCATTCCAAATTGATTGTTATTTGCATGCTTATAGCGGTCTCAATGGATGGTCTTCAAATGAATAGTCCAACCAAGAGTAGTCCGTTTGTGAGAAAAAATGATCTTGAAATCATAAGAATGGATAGAAATTAAACAAGGGCAAATAATTTTGGATTTACCTACAACCTGAAACCAGTAAAGTCAAAGATTGCAGTAGCTGTGAGCAGGATGGAAATCTATAGAGAAGAAAATGCCACCTAACACCTGTCAACATAACAAGGAATTATCGATAGTGGGTCAATCCAAGCCTATAGACAAAAAATCTCCAAAGCTCGCATCCTGGTTACCCAGCAAACTACAAGAACCTGTGTGTACGACGTGTGTGTTGATGTTTTAAACTAATATTTATACACAAAAGAACATAATAGTTTAAAAGACAGCTTGGCTTTAGACAAAGGACAAGGATTAGCACAAAAACAACTCAGTCTTTTATTCATTTCTACACATCATAGTGAGACTGAGGTATCATTCTAGTGAGTTGTACATAGGATATTTAAAAACAATTGATACGAAAGTGACCAAGGCCAAGTATGTCAGTGATGGATAGCAGCAAAGCCAAAAAGATCTTAATTAAAGATAGAATCCTCACCTACATCCATATAAACAAGACAATAGATTTGTTAGCCTTGAATACGTAGTATTACAAGTGTCAATGAACCTAATAGTTGTTACCCATGTCATACTTAAAACCTTTTTAAACTTATATCTACCATCCATTAAGAATTTAATTCACCAAGTATTCATTGTTAGAAAAATGTAATGATCTTGTCACAGTGACATTAGGAGACCATCATTCCATTTTATTAGGTAAAATGTGTGTTTCAAAAAGTTTTTATAAAGTTCATTTTATTCTTGTTATTAGAACGTCATTACCCCTTCCAATCCAAGTGATATCTTTATAATAGGGTATAAAAGTAGATAGTTAACCCTATTTTTTCAAAAAATTATACATAATAATTAGATTAAATTTTGATCAAAAGGCCATAATCCCTTCTGATCCAAGTCTCTTACGCTTTTTTTTATCCCATGAAGCCATTTTTGTCAATCGTTTACAAGCTTTAAGATGTTCTTGTTCTGTAATGAAAATTAAAAATGCTTTTATCACATCTTAGTCACAACCATCTATGGGGCAGTCTTTCGGAGAAAACTTTTTAGCTAAAACTACTTACATTCTAAAGTGGTTTTTGTAATCAACAAGTAGACTTAGAATTTTACACGTGCTATAAGCAAGATCCTCAACCAACTACTATCCAACCCATTAGTGAGGTCCACTCATAGTGTTCAAAAAGAAATGCCAACCTTTACCCAGTATTGTAGGTGACACTTTACGCCAAGCAAAAATTTCATCTGAGGAATACATTTTCTCATTAGATTCAATAAAACCATATGCTGACACCCAACATGCTTGCTTCCAATATGCCTTATATCCAAAACTACTTTAAAAACCAAGTCACTAATATGAAAAAATTGTCAATAGCCAGGTATCACAACTTAACAGAAATCATAAGAGAGTAGGTGATCCAAGAAGACCCACTTTATACCTACATTAGGGTATAGTATTTCAACGCTTAAAGTTGGAAGGCTTAGTAGCACTATATCAGCAAGGCATTGTGAACCAGCGGAAGTCCAAGCATTTCCATGTCATATAACCCTATTAGTTTCAAAGTAAAGGACCATAATTGCTATAAACAATAGGTCGTTGAAAGCATCAGGAGCTAGCAATGTTCTCGGCCTAACATGAGTCGAAACTCATAACTAAAATCCATTACTAGGAGGAGCAAACCACGGTAATCAGATCAAAGCAAGCCCATCCCTAGGTTAAGTTTAGACTAAAGTAAGCTAGAGTATCAAGCCATCCTCGTTGTTCCAGTTGAGAGTGAGTAACACGATACAGTTAGGTGAAAATCTGAGAAGCAGCTCATTCAAGGCTCAAACATTTACCAACTCTAAGATTTCCAAATTATTTTAAACATGTTGATACCCAATGCACAAAAAAATGCCAGAAATTATCATTAAAACCATAAATGCCATAGCCAGCAATTAGAGCTCCTTAGAGGATTATGACTACATAGCAAAAGATAAACAGCCTTAACTCCTATAGATTTTTAGATATCAAAGAGAAACGCAAAAATAGTTTTAACGAACCCTTCAAGAATTGGATAGAAGTCAGGTAAAGAATTTCCACCCCAGCACTAGCTTGACAACACAATCAATCAATCGAAGCATTAAGCTTCACATAGCATGGAAATTTACTTTTTTTTATCCAGAAAGAGAAAAACTGTTTCAGCTTAACCATCATGAACCAGTCAAGGCAGAAATGATTAAAATCTATATAAAAACCACTTCAAGATGTTCGAAACAATCCTATGAAACCATCAGATTCTCACCCAAATCCTATTGTAGGTCAACAAGCAAAACCAATGACCCTATCCATAAAAAGTAATGGCATGATTTATAGCAAAGTGGGAGGGGGGGGGGGGACCACCTAGCCAATAGATCCACACTAGAGTACAGCTCAAAAAAACCAGAGCCAAAAGCATAGCAAAATTTGGTTTGGCACAGCCATTAAGTACACCATAGGCAACCATATACTATGAATTTTAACCTTTGTTAAACCCAACAGATTTATTCCAGCGGTAAAAAGAGTTGTAATATAGCAAAAAATCCATGAATCTCAATGGAGCAATAAGTGACAATGCTAACAGAGAGCATTATACTCCATTCGGAGTTTAAAGGCTTTGTAGCCAGTAGAGATAGTATGGATGTCATTCCAAATTGATCGTAGTTATTTGCATGCTTATAGCAGTCTCAATGGATAGTCTTCAAATGAATCGTCCAACCAAGAGTAGTTTGGTTACGAGCAAAAATGATCCTGAAATCATAAGAGTGGATAGAAATTAAACAAGGGCAAATAATTTTGGATTTACCTACAACCTAAAACCAACAGAGTCAAAGACTACACTAGCTGTGAGCAAGAATCCAATTTATAGACAAGATAAGACCACCTAACACATGTCAACCTAACAAGGAATTATCGGCAGTGGGTCAATCCAAGCCTATAGACAAAAAATCTACAAAGCCAACGTCCTGGTTACCCAACAAACTGGGAGAACCTTGTGTGTAGGACGTGTGTGTTGATGTCTTAAACTAATACTTATACACAAAAGAACATAACAAATCAAAAGACAGCTTGGCTTTAGACAAAGGACAAGGATTAGTACAAAAGAACTCAGTCTTTGATTCATTTTTGTACATCATAGTGAGAATGAGGTATAATTCTAGTGATTTGTACATAGGGTAGGTAAAAACAACTGATACTAAAGTAATAGAGGCCAAGTATGTTGGTGATGGATAGCAGCAAAGCCAAAAAGATCTTAAGTAAAGATAGAATCCTCACCTGCATCCATATAAAAAAGACAACAGATTTGTTAGCCTTGAATACGTATTACAAGTGTCAACGAACCTATTAGTTGTTATCCATGTCCTACATAGAATCTTTTTAAACGTATACCTACCATTCATGAAGAATTTAAGTCACCAAGTATTCATTCTCAAAAAAATGTAATGATACTGTCACAGTGAGACCAGGAGGCCATCATTCCATTTTATTTGGTAAAATGTGTGTTTCAAATTTTTTTTATAAAGTTCATTTTAATTTTGTGATTAAAAGGCCATTACCGCTTCCAATCCAAGTGATACCTTTATAATAGGTTATAAAAGTAGCTAGTTAACCCTATTTTTTATGGCAAATATACATAATAATTAGACTAAACTCTGACCAGAAGGCCATCATCCCTTCTTATCCAAGTCTCTTACCCCTTTGTTTAATCTTACCCCATTTTTTAATCCCATGAAACCATTTTTGTCAATCGTTTACAAGCTTTAAGATGTTCTTGTTCTGTATTGAAAATTAACAATGATTTGATCACATCTTATGTCATTAAATCTAATATCTAACCAACCCAAATGATTTTCTCATATTAAACTGATCATTTAATGTGGGATAATAAATGGGAACAAGGGTTAGAATATAGAGATGTGCTAACGGTTCTATCTCAACACAGGGCCAATGATAAAGGGGTCCAAATGAGAGATGGTATGTCAAAGAGCAAGGTTAACTAATGGAGCTTAAAAGACCTTAGGGTTAGCTTCATTAAAGACCTCCAATGGTTAGTGTTAAAAGTCCTTTGACCTTAGGCAAGCTAGGAGCTTGAGGTGGGAACCCCAACCTAAGCTTGAGGTGCTTGTCGTGCTTGATGACTAAGGTGCTTGAGGTGCTTCTCATGCTTGATGACTAAGGTGCTTGAGGTACTTGTCATGCTTGATGACTAAGGTACTTGAGGTGCTTGTCATACTTAATGAGGAAGGTGCTTGAGAAGCTTCCCATGCATGGGGGCAAGGTGCTTGAGTCAAAAAGAGACCCTACAAACTTAATGAGGAAGGTGATTGAGAAGCTTCCCATGCATGGGGAGTTAAGGTGCTTGAGTCAAAAAGAGACCCTACAAACTTAATGAGGAAGGTGCTTGAGAAGCTTTCTATGCATGAAAGTCCCAAAGTTAGGGGAATCTTTGACTTAACCTTCCACTCACCCAAAGGGCACCCCTTTTCTCAAAGGGCACATGGGACACATGTCAAACTCTCCCTATGCTTAACCACATGGTGTGCTTGCCATGCTATTGGTTGGGTTAAAGAGGGGTCCAATGAGCTTCTAGTTCCAGCCAACAAATGTCTAGATAGTTTCAAGCTCTCTCTCTCTCTAAGGTGTAAGGAGGACACTTGTCAAAAGACTATCCATGTACTTGAATGCATGCTGCATATGATTGGCTAGGCGTAGAGGGGTCCAATGAGCTTGAAGCATGTGGAAAAGCTACAACTCACCCCAAGCAAGCAAGGGGGGTGCTGGGAGGGATATACACCACATACACACTCATTTTGTGGATCCATTATCACTTGGTGAAAGTTGAGGAACTCCACCTCCTTCTCCAAGCTTGTGAGAAGTGAGAGCCTACACCAACACTCTTGGCTATGGAATGCAAATTCAACCAAGAGCCATGCTTCAATGCTTACGCTTTCCATCTTCTCCATGTTCATTACTATGCTATTATGTATGCTAACAAGAAGAGTGATGATAAGTAAGGAACTATTTCTTTCTCCTATGGAATGTTTCTTCTTCCTCTTCCCTATCATCATTCCCCGCTAGCTCTCTCTACCTTCGAAGGTGTTTGAGGCCTTGGAACTGAGGCTTGGGATAGTTAATGTTTTTCTACAAAGTTTATGTTATGCTTGTGATGCATGAAGCTTTCCATCTTCATAGCATCACCTAGGTCACAAGGAACACAAAGATTGTATTGTACCAAGTCTCTCTTGATGGGAGAAACTATAATACAAATGCCTATTGGAGGGGGGACCGGCTCCGTATGAATCCGGTCTTCAACTATTGTCATGTTCTCTAAACTCTCTCTCTTGCAAAATTATTGTTCATGCCAAGTTAACTAAGTACCATGTTTATGTTGCTACCCTCAATCAAGTTCATCCGCTATGCTCACAAGGTAATCTCACAGAAGTGCTTCACCTAATTTCCTAATTTTGCTACTCTCAAATTTCATAGGCCATTTCCATTACATTAGTCACAACCATCTATGGCGGAGTATTTTGAAGAAAATTTTTTAGCTAAAACAACTTATAGTCTAAAATGGTTTTTTGTAATCAACAAGTAGACCTAGAATTTTACATGTGCTATAAGCAAGATCCTCAACCAGCCTACTATCCAACCCATTATTGAGGCCCACTCATAGTGTTCAAAAAGAAATGCAACCACTACCCAGTAACGTAGGTGATAGTTTATACCAAGCAGAACTTTCATCTGAGGAATACATTTTCCCTTTGGATTCAATAAAACCATATGCTGACACCCAACAGGCATTGCTTTCGATATTCCTTATATCCAAAACTACTTTAAAAACGAAGTCACTAGTATGAAAAAATTGTCAATATCCAGGTATCACAACTTAATAGGAATCATAAGAGAGTAGGTGATCCAAGAAGACCCACTTTATACCTACCTTAGGGTATAGTATTTCAACGCTTAAAGTTGGAAGGCTTAATAGCACTATATTAGCAAGGCATGGTGAGCCAGCGAAAGTCCAAGCATTGCCAAGTCATATTACCCTATTAGTTTCAAAGTAAAGGACCAGAATTCCTATAAACAAAAGATCATTGAAAGCATCAAGAGCTAGCAATGTTCTCAACCTAACATGAACTGAAACTCATAACTAAACTCCGTTTTATTATCTAGGAGAAGCAAACCCCAATAATCAGATCAAAGCAAGCAGCCCTAGGTTAAGTTTAGACTAAAGTAAGCTAAAGTATCAAACCATCCTCGTTCTTCCAATTCAGAGTGAGTAACACCATGTTGTAAGGTGAAAAAATGAGAAGGATCTATTTCAAGGCTCAAACATTTACCAACTTTGAGATTTCCATAGTATTTTAAACATGTTGATATTCGATACACCAAAAAATGCCAGACATTATCATCAAAACCATAAATGCCACAACTAAATGAAGCTCCTTAGGGGATTATGACTACATAGTAAAAGATAAACATCCTTAACTCCTGTAGATTATCAGATAGCAAAGAGAAATGCAAAAATAGTTTCAATGAACCCTTCTGCAAAATTGGATAGAAGTCAGCTAAAAAAAATTTATCCCACCACTAGCTTGACAACACAATCAATCAGTCAAAGCATTAAGCTTCACATGGCATGGATTTATATTTTTGTATCCACAAAAAGAAAAACAATTTTAGCTTTAAGCCAACATTAACCAATCAAGGAAGAAATGGTTAAAATATATAAAAACCGCTTCAGTATGTTCGACACCATACTATGAAACCATCAGAGTCTCACGCAGATCCTATTGTAGGTCAGCAAGCAAAACTAGCAACCCTATCCATAAAAATTAATACCATGATTCATGGCAAAGTGGGGGGGTAAACCACCCAGCCAGTAGGTCCACATTGGAGTACAGCTCAATAAAAAACCAAAGCCGAAAGCATAGCAAAATTTGGTTTGGCATAGCCATTAAGTACACCATAGGCAACCATATATTGTGAATTTTAACCTTTGTTAAACCCATCAGATTTATTCCTACCATAAAAAGAGTTCTAATATAGCAAAAAATCTGTGAATCTCAATGGAGCAATAAGTGAAAATGTTAATAGAGAGGATTATACTCCACTCGGAGTTTTAAAGCTTTGTTAGCCAGTAGAGTATAGTACGGATGTCATTCAAAATTGATCGTAGTTATTTGCATGCTTATAGCAGTCTCGATGGATAGTCTTCAAACAAATCGTCCAAACAAGAGTATTCCGTTTACGAGAAAAAATGATCCTAAAATCATAAGAATTGGTTAGGTTTAGACTGAAGTAAGCTAAAGTATCAAACCATCCTTGTTGTTCCAGTTCAAAGTGAGTAACACCATGTAGTAAGGTGAAAAACTAAGAAGGAGCTAATTCAAGGCTCAAACATTTACCAGCTTTGAGATTTCCAAAGTATTTTTAACATGTTTATACCCGATACACAAAAATATGCCATATGTTATCATCAAAACCATAATTCCACAACCAATTAATGAAGCTGCTTAGGGGATTATGACTACATAGTAAAAGATAAACAACCTGAACTCCTGCGGATTATCAGATATCAAAGAGAAAAGCAAAAATAGTTTCAATGAATCCTTCAGCAATTGGATAGAAGTCAGTTAAAAAATTTCCACCCCACTACTAGCTTGTTAACATAATCAATCAGACAAAGCATTAAGCTTCACATGGCATGGATTTACATTTTTTTATCCAGAAAGAGAAAAACAATTTCAGCTTTAAGCCAACATTAACCAGTCAAGGAAGAAATGGTTAAAATATATATAAAAACCACATCAGGATGTCCGACACCATCCTGTGAAACCAAGAGATTCTCACCCAAATCCAATTGTAGGTCAGCAAAGAAGCAACACCAACGACCCTATCCATAAAAAGTAATACCATTATTATGGCAAAGTGGGGGGGGGGGGGGGGGGGGGGGGGGGGGACCACCTAGCCAGTAGATCCACATCAAAGTTTAGCTCAAGAAAAACCTGAGCCGAAAGCATAGCAAAATTTGGTTTTCCACAGCCATTAAGTACACCATAGGCAACCATATACTGTGAATTTTAACCTTTTTTAAACCCATCAGATTTATTCTAACAGTAAAACGAGTTCTAATATAGGAAAAAATCCATGAATTTCAATGGAGCAATAAGTGAAAATGTTAACAAAGAAGATTATACTCCACTCAGAGTTTTAAGGCTTTGTTAGCCAGTAAAGTATAGGTACGGATGTCATTCCAAATCGATCGTAGTTATTTGCATGCTTATATCAGTCTCAATGGATAGTCTTCACTGGAGTCATCCAAACAAGAGTAGTCCGTTTATGAGAAAAAATGATCCTGAGATCATAAGAATTGTTACCATATACATGTGGTAGTGATGTGTGTGAACACACTAGGACCGCCGGGGCATTTTTTCCCTCTTTATGAGGTTCTTTCCCCCGTGCATTGTATATACACCCATCGCTCTAGGGCTATCTATCTTTCCATTGCACACTAAGTAGAACACTCTTAATTGTGTGCCTTGAGCTTCCTTCATCTTCTCCAAGCTCTGTGTGTTTTTCTGCAACCTTAATTCCAACAATTGGTATCAGAGCAGGTTGCATCCTCCCGGGCATAAACGCCAGCACCCCCAGCACACACCTGCTCACTTTCTCCAATTTTAGTGAGCTTTGTTGAGCGTTCACACGTCGACAAAAATTTTGGGAGAGCTTGTACAATTTAGTCTGCTCAAATTTTTTATTCGAGCTCATTCCGGCCTCCGTTTCCACTACAACCAGGTCTGCACAGGCAATTTTGTCATTTTGTGCAAAATTTTTGTCAGTGCCAAATATTGCATAACAGGTCCCATACAGCCTATTGCCGGTTGTGTTGTATAGCACGGGCTAGTCTCACTCAGTTTCTCCTCATTGCAAGCAGTTTTCACATTAGGTGCAGGCATTTTCAATGGCTGACAACAACACAGATGTGTTCAAGATGTTTGCGGCTGAGGACAGATTGGATGGGGACAATTACCCTACATGGGCTTACATGATGCAAGATGTTCTTGTGTGCAAAAGGCATCTAGAATATTGTGCAAGGCATTGATGTACGTCCTAGTTTTGAGGATGTAGGCAATTTTGAGGATGTTGCAGGTCTTGCTGCAAGGATTGTTGCTACTAGAGTTGTTTTGCCTACGGTAGAACAATCTCGTTGGGATGTAAATGATGTGCATGTTCATGTGTTGATTTTGTTGTGTGTGAAGCGCACTATTACTCCTCACATTTGTTCAACAAAATCTATAAAACAGGCTTGGGATATTCTAGCAGGTCTTTATGCAAGCTGCAATGAGGCTAAAATTGATTTGTTGCATAAAGAGCTGGAATCTAATATTATGCATGAGGAAGATGATATGGACACTTTCCTTGCTAGTAACAAGGATATCAATGAGTAACTTATTTCTTTAGGTGAAGTCATTTCGGACAATTCCCTTGTGCAGATTGTTCTTGATGCCTTACCAGATTCTTTCCAGACTTTTGCTAGTACTTGGAGATTCTTAGCCTCTTTTGCCTTCAACTTAGGACACTGCTTGATCAAGTGATCATTAGCTTTACAATAATGGCAATGCATCTTCTTTTTGCCCTTATCACCATAATTTCCAGACGAAGTGTTGCCAGCAGAAGCATTGGGAGCAGAAGTTTCGCCACTCACAGCATAACCATAAGAAGTCGTTCCA
The DNA here is from genome assembly GCF_014529385.1 of Adiantum capillus-veneris. Classification (NCBI taxonomy): domain Eukaryota; kingdom Viridiplantae; phylum Streptophyta; class Polypodiopsida; order Polypodiales; family Pteridaceae; genus Adiantum; species Adiantum capillus-veneris. The sequence goes on from NC_140960.1 coordinate 55,858,856, forward strand.
TTGCTGTTACCACCCTTTCTTTGAGAAGCAATAAAAGCCTGTTCAATTGCACGTTGTCTAGTCCTGTTTTTTCTAGAAAGTGATCGTTGCAACAGCAATGTGCATATTGCATCAAACTTGACAACTTCTAGATTTCCTTGGGTCATAAGTCTCCAAGTACTAGCAAAAGTCTGGTAAGAATCTGGTAAGGCATCAAGAACAGTCTGCACAAGGGAACTATCGACGTCACCTACATAAATAAGTTGCTCATTGATATCCTTGACACTAGCAAGGAAAGTGTCCATATCATCTTCCTCATGCATAATCTTCAACTCCAGCTCTTTACGCAGCAAAGCAATTTTAGCCTCATTGCAACTTGCATAAAGACTAGCCAAAATATCCCAAGCCTGTTTTGCATATTTTGCTGAACAAATGTGAGGGAAAATGGTGCGCTTCATAGATAACACAGTCAATGCATGAGCCTACACATCCTTTACATCCCAACGAGATTGTTCTACCGTAGGCAAAACAACTCTAATGGCAGCAATCCTTGCAGCAAGACCTACAACATCCTCAACATCGTCTACATGCTCAGAACCAGGACATACATCAATGCCCTGCACAATATGCCAGACACCCTTTGACACAAGAACATGTTGCATCATGTAAGCCCACATAGGGTAATTGTCCCCATCCAACCTATCCTCAGCAGCAAACATCTTGAACACATCTGTGTTGTTGTCAGCCATGGTAAATGTTGCACCTGTGTGAAAACTGCCCGAAAAGAGGAGAAACGAAGCGGGATCAACACGTGCTATATAACAAAAATCGTAAAAGATTGTAAGGCACTTGTTATGCAGAAAATGGCACTGACAAAAATTCTTCACAAAATGAAGAAATAGCCTGTGCAGTACTGCTTATAGTGGAAACGGAGGCCGAAATGAGTCTGAATCAGAAATCTGAGCAGACTGAGCTCCACGAGCTCACCCAAAATATTTGTCGACCGGCGAACGCTCGCCAAACCTCACTGTAATCGATGAAAGTGAGCAGGCATGCGCTGGAGCAGCTGGCGACTAAGCCGGGAGGATGTAACATGCTCTAATACCAAGTGTTGGAATTAGGGTTGCAGAGAAACGCACATAGCTTGGAGAAGACGAAGGAAGCTCAAAGAACACAATAGAGAGTGTGTTACTTAGTGTGCAATGGAAAGGTAGATATCCCTAGAGTGATGGGTGTATATACAATGCACGGAGGGAAAAACCTCCTAAAGATGCAAAAAATGCGTTGGCGGTCCTAGTGTGTTCACACACATCACAACCACATGTATATGGTAACAAGCAACACCATGTCGTCTGGTGAAAAACTGAGAACCAGCTCATTCAAGGCTAAAACATTTACCAACTCTGAGATTTCCAAAATATTTTAAACATGTTGATACCCGATACACAAAAAAACGTCAGACATTATCATCCAAACCATAAATGCCAGAGCCAGTAAGTGAAGTCCCTTAAGGGTTTATGACTACATAGTAAAAGATAAACATGCTTACCTCATGTATTTCTTGGGACATGGTTCTGGTCTTACTTGTCCTTGAGGGTATGGATAAGGTAAAATCGAAGGAAAAGGCCAGCCAAAAACTGCATGTGACCATTGTGGAGTAATCAAATGAGTTATCAAAGAGGTTGATCAGCAGACTGATGCATCTATGGCAATTGTCCTCTTGCAAGAGCCCAAGTCAACTGAGGAGGAATATCAACTAAGTCCCTGACCTCCAAATTATCACTATGCATGGAGTGGTGGTGGATGGTCATCACCTTTTGTTCCTTTATGACATTGCCAAGAACACTAGGACTCAAAGAAGATGAGTCGCTCTTAGAGTTTCTATCTATGTGGGCATGAAGGGTCCCAATGGAAAGGAAGATAAAGCCAAATTTCAATTTGACTTTGAAGACCAAGGTCTCCCAGGAAGCCTCTTTTTCCTCCCCTATGAAAACAAATAGAGGTTGGTGCAAATGGTGGCAAGTACACTAGTGGAAATCAAATCATGTGCCTCAGTTTAGGAAAGCGTCCCAAAAAGCGCTTTCCATCCACACGAACCGTTGATCGCTATGGGTGGAGATGATCGCTCTATCATCGACCTTACAAAGAGAACTCTTGAAGAGATGGATGAAGAAAGTGAGGTAAACATTTCTTAACCTAATCGATTGTCTATTGTTCCTTACAACAAGTGTTAAAGTTGTTTAAAATGTTTTACAGACAACGTACCAAGTTGATAAGTTTGCAATGCGTACTGGAGGTTCTTGTAACGTGTCCATGGGTAGGGATAACTCCTTATGGCACTACCTGAGCCACCTGGGGCCATCTATTCTAATGCTCACACAGAGTTCTCCAAGCATGGTTTTGTGGAGCTTCTTAAGTGAAAATCCTCAAGTGTCATACTTGTTGAAGATTCCCTCAACCTTAATGCTTGCAAATTTATATTGGTATGATTGGCTCAGTACTCTACTGATACTTTTGGATCTCCCGTAAAGCAGCAGTGCCTGGCTCTGTTTCTTCTGTGTTGTTGGTGGTGGTGGAGCCGTCGCCTACCTGGCCCATTGAGGAGGATCATTTTTGTACTTTTTCCTCCTCTCCTCTTGGACCCATTGCTCTTCAGATGTGAGCTTGTCCTTCTTCCTCTTTGCACATTTTTTGGCTCTTTGAGGAAATCTAGAAGGCCTTGAGCTCCCAACCTTTGCTTGTTGGGTGGCTTGAGCTCTATCCTCTACCGCTTTTCTCTCTTTCTCGGCTCGTGCTTGTAAATTATCCAAGTGAGCTCTCTTGGCCTCGGTTCTCTGCCATTCCCCTTGCTCCCTTTTTCCTCCGTTCTTCTTGCATTCTTTGTGCTTCTCTCTTAGTTGCCTATTTCTTTTCCATCTCTTCATTTCGCTTCCTTCTCTTGGCCTCTCATGTTTCAGAAATCGGATCACCTAGTATTACTTTGATTACCCTTTGTTTAAACCACGGAGAAAATTTTTGTGGCGTAGTTTTTACAGTTGCTTGAGTGCCAGGTGTTGTTACAATAGGTGACGGCTCCTCGTTTAGCAGTAACCCCCGGTATTCCTCTTTAGTTGCTCTTGTTTCTTGTGTGGATCTGTATAGAGATGAAATTGGTGGGGGATCTGGCAGAGGTGTGCGGTTGGCATGATTTAGTGGTGGGAGATCACCAAAAATCTATTGCATAATTGTTTGATCGTCTGGATTCGCTGGTTGGGGAGTCTGTTGCGCGTCTGGAGAGGGTTGCGGTGTTGAGTCATCCACATGTGGCTGAGGATGTGGATTTGAAGCCGTAAATTCTTCATGAGGTGCTGGCTACAAATTTTCAGTGGTATGAGTGGTGGTGATAACATCGATGTGCGTGGTGGTTTGCTCTTGTGAATCGTCCATGTGGTGCAAGATATGAGTGCATAGTTGTTTGGGCTCGAGAGGATCTTCTAAAATATGCAAACAAGAAATGAACTCAAAGTTGTGAATTTTGACTTATATAGTACTTATAAAGTTTTTAAAAAAACATAAAAACTCAATAAAATCAATAAAAATTGAAAAAAAAAACTCCAAAATAGACGAAACTTGACCCATAGGACCACTAATTGGGATGTCAACAAATCACTTGACATTACAATGCATGTTCACAGTAGAAATGGTTAGTGTCAAAAATTTATTAATTTTCCATGCAACGCCTACCATTTTGTCGCCTTGTCTCCAATCATCACCGAAATCGATCTTTTGCACTTGAAGCATGATATGATTATGATTGCCTCACGCTAACCACTTTTCCTATTCTCCATTTCAAACTTCTTTGCATTCTAGTCCTCTTCATCTCTCTCTTTGCCCAGTAAAACTTTGTAGAACCAATTGAACATCCCGTGTAGAGCATTGCTCTTTTTCCTTCCACCTCCATGCAGTGTATTTTTGAAATACACTGCTTTTGCTTGATATTATGAGTGCTCCATTCCTTGGCTACTCCAGATGCCCAATGAACCGTAGGTATCGAGAAAAAATGCACTATGTGCAAAAAGACTGTGTTGAAAACAAATAAACTTTAGTTCAAACGCATATGCATTTTGACAGCAGAGACGAAGTGTTCAACCCACCATGTAATGTGTTATATGTGTCTTTCCCCATACATCCACCATTTGTGCTATGAAACTATTTATTACAAACTTTAAGGTGGATATCTCATCACAGGTTAGCTTTGCCTTTTCAAGCAGACAAAGAATATCATCTACAGACGACTACACACGAGCATGCTTAATTCCTAGGGTTGTTTTGTTACCGCTATAGGTGGTAATGTCACACACCTTCTTCCACAATTGAAACTCATTGGGACTTTGGGAGTTAGAATAGTTTGAAAAGAAAATGCCTAGCTTTACTACCACCCATACATATTTTATTAGAACAAATCCTGTGTACTTCCAGATGCTTTCTTGTCCTTTGATAGCTCAACTACACCCCCATGTAGACCAACACTTGATAGAATAGATTCGAGTTCTTTTCAATATACTCTTCTCTTCTTTCCGCAGGCCCCATATTGCAACAAAATTAATATGGAGCATAAGCAACTCGTCAAGAATTTGTAGACGGACATGAAGGGTGCACACATACACATTTATCAATGGAATCGTTACAATAGGATCCCAATTTGGATCATCCATGTTTCGATTAGGGGGTACACTTTGGTTACAACTGAGGATACCTTGTAACCATTGTTGTAGTGCTTTACCCATTTTTTGTGTAGTGGACACACCTTTTGCACAGTTGACTACAATTTTGCCACCCTTACCCTTACCGCCCTTTGACTTGCTGGCCTTTACACCCTTGCCCTCAGTTCCCAATGAGACTAAATTGTGGTAGCAATAAATTCATGGAAAAAGGGCCATTGCACCTTTCTTGCACCCTAACATACACTTGAGAGTTTTCAAGTCTCCTGCCAAATGCCACTCAACTTGGAACGTACCCAGACCTGAAACCTGCAATGATTGTCCTTTTTGTTTTGTCGAATGACATCAACGATTGGGGTTTGATGAAAATACCATTTCAGAGACTCATGTGTCTCATGTGGGAGATGAAAAGCTGTCAGCTACCAAATATATTTCCCTTATTGAACACCTAAACATGTGTTTCTCTTCTCGTTGGCATTTAGCTCAACATCGACGCCTACCAAGGCCATGTTCATCAGCGTAATGCTTATTCTTTCAAGTCGTTGACCTTTGACAATCTGGAACTCATCAAGTTTCATTACAAAGATAACTTTGCCATCACACTCTTCCCGTGTCAACCCATAAAATTTAACCATTGACTCTTTGGGCTTCAACGAGTCAATATACACATTGTTGAACTCGTTGTAGCGGAAAGATTTTTTTTCTTCTAATGGCATGGTATCCTCCACATATTGAAATCCACCCAAAAATCTTGCAACATCATTATTGGTGCACTCTTTTGCAATGTTGAGATTGTAAGGTATTGGCTGCAACCTAAACAGACCTTTTGCCCTGTGACCTAGTTTGACAATTTTGTACAAAGCTTCGTAGCATTAGGAAATTTCGGAGGTCATTTGGAGGGCCTTCTAAGAAAATGTATTTTTTGCACTCTCTCTCTAGAAAATATGGCGAATAATAGAGGCGGGTCTGTCATGGTAAAAGTTCAAAAAGTGTACTTTTAGTAGATTCTTTACCCTTCTGAACATTCGTCCGTAATGATTGAGGGATAATCTTCTTTTCAGTTGCATTGAATGAACCTCGTCAACATGGAGGGAACGAGGCTAACATGGAGGGACGAAGCCGCAGCAACTACGCACTTTTCATTAAACCTGCACCTTTGGCTAATGGCGCACTCCTCAAATGGCACAAATGTTACGCAGAAACGAGACAAATATCACCTTCACATTGATTTGGACAACGAGTACCAACCATTGATTAAGCGGAGTAAAACAAACACACATATACCTCCCGCATCCATAGACATGCTCAGAGATCAGGGAGCTAAACACATAGATATCTGGATGAGAGGCTCTCTCTATCCTAAGAATCCAATGACTAATGCGTCTCCAGCATTTGTCAATTCTACAAGCTTATTGACCTTGCTGGTGATGGAGAAAACGGCCTTCTGGGTTATTGCAAATCTCTTACAAGGCAAGCTGAAACTTATAAGGGCATTCTCCAAGCTCAACAATGTGAGATTGTTCGTCTTTCACATTTGCATTCTACATATCAGGTTACCATTTTGCAACACAAAACAGAGGTACATGAACTAAAAGGAAAGGTACGAAGTTGTCAACTAAAGGACACCATCTTGGGTGGTCGTATCCAAAAGAAGGAATTACGCAATCTTGAAACATTGCAGGTTGCATCCAGAGGTCTTAAGAAAAGAATCTGAGCATTAAGTTAATGCTTCTTGGTTGACTAAATTGTCTTAGTTAAGTAAATTTTTTGTTTTTCTAGTTATGCATTGTTTTCATGTGTCTAAATAGTGTTAGTTAAGTAAATTTTTTGTTATTTACTTATGCATTGTCTTCATGTAGAGATTCAATCTATCCTGACAAGGAAAACATGGACCTCAAAGCAAATATAGGAAAGAGATTGAAGCCACTTATAAGTAGAAGCCTTGCAGCATATATAGTACATGACAAGAAGTTTAAGGTCCTTCAGTGAAATGTAGTGGACCGCTTTATTTCAGAGAACTCAGTGCCTGCAAAAGAGATACAAGGCACACTTGATTCACTTGGTGTAAGCAAAAGAGGATATTTGGCTATAGAGAAATCTATCTCATCCATCTTTGTTAAGAAGGGAATAAAGTCCAAACTTTTACCATCAGCCTCAAGTGTTTGGAAAGAGAGGCTTCAACTTAACGACGCACAGGGAGAATATCTTGGACAGCCGTTTCATATTAAAGCAACTTACAGTGGCTGTGGAGCAAACATAGCATATGATGAGTTCAATAATAATTTTATGGACCTGCAGATGTTGCAGAAGGTTTTACAACATCACATTTGAAGAGTCACGAGGGGTATTACATTTTGTGTTGAAACTGGATGAGTGTGAGCTTGTTAAAGACAAGAAGCTAGAGCGTGTTACTATTACTTTAATGAATAGAGCCCTCTCAAAGTGTCTCATTGATGATCCTTTGTATTTTAGTGTTTAATCAGAATCTAACATATAGTGGCTTGGTGCTTTTGAGGTAAGCAAGATTCTCAGCTGAGCTCAAATGTTCACATCTACTTAAGTCTCATTTATTTTGTGTTGCAGGTAAAGAAAGAAGATCATGACATTCTATATTGGGTGTTCCATCAAACTAATGTTCCAGAGGTGATTGATCGACAGACTAACCAGGGAGAGG
>NC_140960.1:57161208-57166208 GCF_014529385.1 Adiantum capillus-veneris
CATTTGGGGTGTTCTCTCTCGTTGCTTTTAGATTGACACCCTTGCATGCCAAAATTTAAGGAATTTATAGATTTTTAAGCATAGCCCACATGCTAACCCTTAAAAATAAAAAGAAAAAAATATCCAAGAATTGGTAAAAGGTCCATCAACGTCTCTCTACCCATTTGGGGTGTTAATGTGAGGGTTGGTCTTTGTCGAGCATTCAATCTATTTTCTACGGGTGAAAAACTTTAGCTATCTTTTTAAGAATACACTAATGCCAGAAAATAATATCTTGAAAATTTGAAAAGTGTGTGAGCTCAACAGTAAAATCTTTCTTTCTCTCTCTCCCCCTCATAAATGTACATGTGTATACACACATGCAATGTGATGGTCTCTCTCTCTCTCTCTCTCTCTCTCTCTCTCTCTCTCTCTCTCTCTCTGTCAATAATGTGGATAATGATCCCTGCATTTGCATGTCATATATGTCCTCAAGCGAGACAACCCCAAGTCGATGTTAGGTGAGCATTTTTCTTTTTCAAGCTCTTTAAAGGAATACATACTTCCAAAATTTTCTAAAACATACCAACATTGGTCTTGAAAAAAGCCCCTTGAAAAGATTAAACCAAATATATAAAAATTATATTTCCATTAAACAAAAAAAAATCACTCATTTTTTTTTGGTTATATCTTCAAAAAGTAAATTTGCATTCTGTAACAAAACCTCCACTAAAGTTATCCCCTTTTTCTTATGTGGGATCAAACTTCAATAGAAAGTCTCTTGATTTTACATTTGAAAAGGCTTGTCACTTACATTCTGAAAGGTTGTCATTTCTTACAATTTTACCCTTTACTTCTGCATTTCAGATTAGATGTTTTGTAATGTGTTTTTGAAAATGAACCACGGAGTGACACGTGGACGCCCTCTCCTTCCTTGAAAAATTTAAGCTGCATTATAAAGAGTATAGATTGGAAATTGGTTTTGTGATCCTTTCATACTAATAAAATGAATTGACATAATTTGTGGATTTTACAAAATCTTTGTTAGCTCTTAATCCATTCAAAAAATGACTTTGAAAAGAAAAAGTCTTTTGAATTATAAGAGTGTGATCACACATTTGACATGAGCATAGAAAAGTCGATTGACAAGAAAGTAATTTTTCCCAAAGAGGAAAACCAAGCTACAGTGTAGCATGTACCAAGATTTAGTGCTTGATTCTAGTACATTTTGTTGTAAATAATTTTAACGTGTGTTAATCAAGCTTGAACTCATATCTCAGTGCGCACGTGACATATCACCTTGACTATTAGCCTTAAAAAGTCTAGTAGGTCTGTACGCATGTCTCATTAACACGAATCAACCAATATATCATGCACTCTCATATTTATTTAGTTGTATAGGCAGGAGAAATATAGATCCCACCTTAGAAAGGAAAGATAAAGTGACAAAGTTCACTTTACTTCCTTTTGAGAGTGAACACAACACACATCAATCATCATTTGGTCATGAATAACTTGGATGTATCCCATAACACTAAGTCAAAAAAATTGGTGAGTAAAGAGATCCACAATCTACAAGTGTGTTACATGCACAAATCACAAGGTTGGGTCCACCATTGAAAATGAGGATGGGATAAACCTAGCACAAAACCAAACATCCTCGGGATGCCAAACTTTGAGACAACCCAACAAGTAGCCCATATTGGAAGAAGGTGAAACACGTAGTAGAAGAACAATATCTCCCCCGTGCACAACAAGGTATAAAGATGAGCAAGTTTTTGGGCATACATCAATTAGGACTATCTCTAGAGGAATACTATTCAAAGTATGTATTTTTACGGTGCTACGCACACAAGATGATAATGGCGCAATAGATTGCTCGCTTTTTCCAAGGCCTTAATATACCATTGAGTACATGTCTTCAAGCAATGTGGCCAAAATCAATTTAGAAAGTCCTTTGTAGGGCCAAACCTCTTGCAACATATGGGATCCCCCCATAAGAAACTATAATGATTTCAACAACATTAGGGGTATGATTAAGGGAACTTTTTATCAAGGAAATCAACGACATGGTCTAACAAGCACAATAACCTTAAAGCAGACTTTTCATGATGTCAAATGCTATGGATGAAATCAAATGGGACATTATTGAAATATTTATCCAAAGTAACAAAATCATGGAATGGTCGTAGGAGCCATCCCTAAATCTCAAATAAACCAAGAGTACAACCGAAGAGGTAGTAGAAATGGAGGACAGGATAGAGGAAGAGGAGCAAGAGCTTACGAAACCATGGGAGAACCAACCTTAATGAATGAAGAAGATGAAAGAGCTATGCTATTTGTTTAATGGACCCTAGAGCTCAGCAACACTCTGCCATTATCCAAACCACTATAAACCGATAAAGTGAAAATTTTGAGCTACCCATAGATTATGATAGTATATATTTTTTTTTCCCTCTCAAAATGCTTAAAAAAGCTAAGGTTAAATTAGTACCCAATCAAAAATTAGTAGTAGTACTAACAAATGGAAAAGAGATTCTCTCTCAATATGCAGCTAAGAAGGTAAAATGTGAACTCTAAGGAACCCCGACCTTAATTTAAAATGTGATCTCTGAGGGGTCTCCAAGGAGCCCAAGAATGTACATTGTTAGCAGATGAATGAGACGGGCGCCCTCCTACTCAACACCTGATCATGTGCCACAAATTTTTGATCCCAAGAGAATTCCTAGGTATAAAGCTTATTTTTGTAATTCTGAAAGGACATAATTATCATTATCAAGTTTGTGAAGTTTTGGAGCGTACGACTGAGATTGGCTACTCTCTTGCACATTGTAATCCATTTTTCTTGAGCTCTGATAATTCAAATTCAATTTGGACACTTGCATTTTGTTCCTTGTCTACTGCTCTTTAATTTAAGTGTAATCATTGTCAATTTTGATGTGGTTCGCAATTACGCATTAGCAAGCTAAATCGACTGTTTTGAGTTCTTTTATGGTTGTTTTTTGGCATTTTGACCATAGGAGAGTGTTTCTAGACCATAGGGTGACCATTCTAAAATATTGTATTGTAGTTTTTAGGACCTTGATCATGATGGATCGTGATTTTGGTACCTTGTTGGATTGAGATCAGACTTGGTAGGATAGTGCCCCTACGTGTCTTAGACCTCCTAAAGTTTCGTTGCATTTGGAATTTGTTTGAGTGACAAAATGGTGTGACGATCGAGAGCGATGACATAGGACATAAGCAGCTTGCCAGATTCAAGCGTGATAGATTTTATCATAATAATCAATATCTAATTCTCCTAAATGATTTTCTCATGTTAAACTGATCATTTAATATGGGGAAGTGCCAGGGGAGAAAAAGCTAGAATATTGGTTAAGCTAGCAAACCGGCCACAGTAGGGATCCAAAGGAGGGAAAATAGGGATCCAAAGGGGGGGCCATCTGCAAAAGAGCCATGTGCAACAATGGACTAAAAAGACCTTAAGGTTCAGCTCATTAAGACTTCCAAAATGCTAAGGTTCCAAAATTCAAAGGTTGTGTCAAAGGTCAACCATAGGGGAATTGGATGTTTTGTGTGTGTCCAAAAAGTCTTTGCACATCCCTACATACTTTTTTCTAATAGATAGTGGCATGTCCAATACAATGATGCACATACTTTTTTGTAATAATTAGTGGCATGTCCAATACAATGATGCCGTCTCATGGTTGTTGATTTTAGCTCCTTGGTTGATTGGATTATTTTTCTAGATTGCCTTTTAGATTTGGAAGTTGAAGTGATTGTGCTCTCTCTCCCTCTCTCTCTCTCTCTCTCTCCTTCCTTTAAAAGAAGTAGGCAATGAAGGAGTTTGTGTCTTTATGTATGTATGATGGAAGTGAATGGTGATTGTTGTTTGGCGTTGACAGTTTTATACACATGAATTTTGGGCAAATGAAACACTACACAGATAAAGTTCTATGACTTTTTGTGAATCACTAGTAGGCAAAGAAGTTGTTATTTATAGGAGGCCATAGAAACAATTATGATTACAAGCCCTTGTAAGGTGCTTTGGAAATAAAGAGATAAAGAAGAGAAGAGATACGTAATATCTTTAAATTTTTTTAATTTTTTTGCCATACTCACAATTGTGAGTTGAGATAATTTATATTAACTTACCCAATAAGAATACAACAGCCCTCAAGCACAACATGTGCCGTGGGGGGTCTAGGGTTCCATCATATACTTGTATACAGAATACCTACCAGCTGTTTAACTCCTAACCTCTTGGGTGTTCTAAACAGCTCAAAATATGCACTCATCCTTCATCTTTGTCCGCTACCTCTCTTCTTGCTCCTACCATGTGAATGAGCTTACTGCCTGATCGCACAATATCATCAAATAGAGCTACCTCTAGTTTTCCCTCAAAGACTCCAAGGTTCCTGGACTTCCATACTTGGTTCAGGTAGCAGAATCTGTTCATTTGAGTGCATATCATACCGACCAAGTTTTGGATACCACGCCCTGCCAAGTTCAGGTCATCCATAAAAGATGATCTTCCAAGTCCTTCTTACCCACTTGCATACTCTGGCGGCTAGACCCTGCGAAGTAGGGCACTTGTAAAACAGATGGAGGGGGTCTTCCAAGGCTGACCTGCAACCTGCGCAACTGCCTGAGCCAAGACCTCTAGCTTGCACCTTAACCCTAGTGGACAAAGCTCCCCACAACAAGTATCTCTAAAATTTTAAATAAAAAACCTCTCATGTGACCTATTATTATTGGATGGATACTGCTTCAAGAGTAGGATGAAAATCTACAATCTCTACCAAGTTTAAGCCCTTTTAAACAAGCAAATTCTCAAAAAAATAATAGCAGCTGAAGTACAGTCACATGACAAGGTGGAAATCACCGTGCATTAATTTAGAGTTTATAAGAGTCTCAAAGTTTAAAACTATAATCAATTTAATTGTCAAAAACAAAGATGAAATTCAATTTACTATGTTTACAAGATTCTCGGCTTAAGAATAGTGTTTCAACTTTCACGA